>NC_041392.1:249632259-249662867 GCF_002162155.2 Triticum dicoccoides | reverse complement strand
GGCGCGCGGACAGGCTCGTTCCAGAACTGGGACTCACCCACGTTGATTGGTGGTCGCGGAGCGGCTGGGGGTGGTCCACAGGGACGATGGTGACGAGTGGAGTGGCGACGGCGTGCGGGCGAAAGCATAACCAGAGTTAGGGGCACTAGGGGCTGCGGGCGTGCATGTGTTGGACTCCTGGCAACTCTAGGAGCACGTCTGTTGGCTCGGATGCAAGCGGCAGTAGCGGCGTGTGCGGCGGTGAAGCTAACAGTGGCGGTGGGCTCGGGCATGGCGGATGCCTGGTTAGAGGCTATGCGGGAAGGGGAAAACGGAGGGGAAGACGTAGTGCTCACCGAAGAGGTTCACGTAGGCCCGGTGAGTGCGTAGGACCAGCAGGGCGTCGACAATCGGTGGAGGAGCGCCGGCAACCGCAGGCGAGGAAGACCTCGATCCCCGGGGCTGTGGTGGCGCCGAGCTCGAACGCTTGGTTGGAGAGGGAGTTGAGGAAGCAGGCAGAGCTGGTGGACTCGTCTGTGAGGTGCGGGGAGCATGGTGGCAGCGCCTACGACGGAGCCATGGCGGCGGGCTCGGGGCGAGATGGGAGAGCAAGGGAGAGAGAGCGCGAGGGAAGGTGTAGTGCGATTCTAGGGTTTTGGGGGAGGGGCGCTCGAGTGCTGTTATCCACCAGGGGACTGGTGGATGGCCGGCGCGTGGCAATCCCGGCCATGGACGCGCTCGGGTTGTCCACGAGGCGCGGTGAACAGGAGGACGACGATGGTGGTTTAGGTGGGCTGGGCCGCACTGTGGCCAGCAGGCCTAAGCGCAATGTGCCACTTCTCGATTTTCCTGTTTTACCTATTGTTTGTACTACTTTTCTATTTTCTTTTAGTTTTCTATTTTATTATAGTTTTGTAAAATACCAAAGTTGTACCTAATTTAGTTTTAATAAACATGCCACTGCCCCAATAGTTTTGGGCAATTAAATAACTTGGTTAATATTTTATTAACTGAAAAGGGCATTTACTTATGTGTCTAAGCTGAAGTTTTATTTAAGTAAGGGCATTTAAATATTTTATAGAAAGTTGATTCCTTTACTAATAAGCCTTTGCATTTTTTTCACATTTAGAACATTTTAGTTTTAATGTTTGAGAACTTTTAGTGTTTGGCTTTAGTTTAAATTTGAATTTGAACTCCGTTTGAATTAACATGAGTTTAATTAACGGTAATCGTGGTGACGTGGCACCATTAGCAGGGAATTAATGTAGCTTAATTATCCGAGCGTCACAGATATTCGGGAAATGATCATTATATAGGCATCACGTCCAAGATTAGTAGACCGACTCCTGCCTGCATCTACTACTATTACTCCACACATCGACCGCTATCCAGCATGCATCTAGTGTATTAAGTTCATGGAGAAACGGAGTAATGCAATAAGAATGATGACATCATGTAGACAAGATCTATTTATGTAGAAATAGAGCCCATCTTGTTATCCTTAATGCCAACTATACATACGTGTCGGTTCCCCTTCTATCACTGGGATCAAGCATCGTAAGATCGAACCAGTGACAAAGCACCTCTTCCCATTGCAAGATAAATAGATCAAGTTGGCCAAACAAAACCCAAATATCGGAGAAGAAATATGAGGCTATAAGCAATCATGCATATAAGAGATTAGAGAAGACTCTAATAACTTTCATGGATAAAAAGATAGATCTCATCATAAACTCAAAGTTCATCGGATCCCAATGAACAAACCGCAAAAAGAGTTACATCATATGGATCTCCAAGAGACCATTGTATTGAGAATCAAACGAGAGAGAGGAAGCCATCTAGCTACTAAGTACGAACCCATTGGTCTACAAAGAACCACTCACGCATCATCGGAGAGGCACCAATGGACATGATGAACCCCTCCGTGATGGTGTCTAGATTGGATCTGGTGTTTCTGGAACTTCTGGCGGCTGGAATTGATTTTCGTTGACTCCTCTAGGGTTTCTGGAATATTGGGGTATTTATAGAGTAAAGAGGTGGTTCGGGAGGCACCCGAGGTGGGCACATGCCCTGGTGGGTTGTGCTCCCCTCGGAGCACCCCCAGACACTTCTTCGGCCCATTGGATGTCTTCTGGTCCAAAAAAATCCACAAAAAGTTTCGCTGCATTTGTATTCCGTTTGGTATAGATTTCATGCGATGTAAAAAACAACAACTGGCACTTGACACTATGTCAATAGGTTAGTACCAAAAATGATATAAAATGACTATAAAATGATTGTAAAACATCCAAGAATGATAATATAGCAGCATGGAACAATAAAAAATCATAGATACGTTGGAGACGTATCACGGTGAAAGACCCTACTCCTGCTTTTTGGTGGATTAGCCTCGCGATGGGCTGAGGATGAACTAGTACAAGGGAAGAACAACCTCACGAGGTCTGTTCTAGTGCGGGAGTGAGCTGAGGATCGGTCCACCTTCCCCGGTGGTGGCTAGCCTATATTTATAGTGGCTTTGGTCCTCTTCCCCCAAAGCGTAGGTGGGAAGGGATCGCACAGTGGCCAATTTTGAAAGGGGACAAACAATGCATCCTATCCTGACGAAAGGTGGTCTTCGCCTGCAAAGTTTCTGGTTGTGACGCCGCAGTGGGCTTGGTGATGACATCTGTCGTGCCATCCTGGTGGTCTTGGTCTTGTTGCATGGGAATAGAAATCTTTGGGTGATTCCTCGGGACTCCGCACCTGCTCTTGCCTCCTCAGCACCAAAGAGGAAACCTGCTCCACTACGCCCGCTGGTGTCCGCCCGACCTTGGTTGTCATGGCTAGCGTCACCTCAATCTCATGAGGTGGGCACCTGCATAGAGATCTCTTCTCCTCGGGAGCCAGCCTGAGGAGGCCGCTCCCTCTGGAGGTATTGATGTTGTTCCCCTCGCGAGTGTCTTTTCTTGAAGGTGTTGAAGATGGGCCGTACCAGGCCATCGACGGAGCCACGCCATGGGCCATAGACAGGCAAGTCTGGGTACCCTGGTTCCCAGAACACCGACATTTTCAGGTACTTAAGGATATTCTTCACCGTTGTCTAGTGATCCATTCAAGGATTACTTTGAAACCTTCTGTCCATACCTATGGCAAGGCTGACATCCGGTCTTGTGCACATCATCACATACTTGATAGAGCCTATGGCAGAAGCATAGGGGATGACACTCATCTTCTCTCTATCCTCTATAGTCGATGGGCATTGAGTCTGACTCAACTTCACACCTTGCAAAATAGGCAAGAACCCCTTCTTTGACTAATCCATTTTGAACTTCTACAAAATCTTACCAAGGTATGTGCTTTGTGATAGTCCTATTAAGCATCTCGATCTATCTCTATAGATCTTGATGCCTAATATGAAAGCAGGTTCTCCTAGGTCCTTCATTGAAAAACTCTTGTTCAAATATCCCTTCACGTTTTCCAAAAGTTCTATATTGTTTCCAATCAGCAATATGTCATCCACATATAATATTAGAAATGCTATAGAGCTCCCACTCACTTTCTTGTAAATACAAGATTCTACGGTAAGTTGTATAGACCAAAATGCTATATGATTCATGTTTGACCTTTCGGTCTCTTATGTTCCGAGGGCATGTCTATACATGCTAGGCTCGTCAAGTTTAACCCAAGTGTTTCGTGATACGTCTCCAACATATCTATATTTTTGATTGTTCCATGCTATTATATTATCTGTTTTGGATATTTTATATGCATATTTATGCTATTTTATATTATTTTGGGGACTAACCTATTAACCTAGAGCCTAGTGCCAATTCCTGTTTTTCCCTTGTTTTAGAGTTTCGCATAAAAGGAATAGAAAACGGAGTCCAAACGGAATGAAACTTTTGCGATGATTTTTCTTGGACTAGAAGACATCTAGAGGACTTGGAGTACACGTCAGGAAAGCCACGAAGCGGCCACAAGGACGGAGGGTGCGCCCAGGGGGTAGGGCACGCCCCACCCTTGTGGGCCCCTCGTGACTCCACCGACCTATTTCTTCTACCTATATATTCTCAAATATTCCCAAACCAACGAGGAGAGCCATGAAAACACTTTTCCACCACCGCAACCTTCTATACCCGTGAGATCCCATCTAGGGGCCTTTTCTGACATCCTACCAGAGGGGGATTCGATCACGGAGGGCTTCTACATCAACACCATTGCCTCTCCGATGAAGCGTGAGTAGTTTACCACAGACCTACGACTCCATAGCTAGTATCTAGATGGCTTCTTCTCTCTCTCTTTGATTCTCAATACCATGTTCTCCTCGATGTTCTTGGAGATCTATTCGATGTAATACTTTTTGCGTTGTGTTTGCCGAGATCCGATGAATTGTGGATTTATGATCAACTTATCTATGAATATTATTTGAATCTCCTCTGAATTCTTATATGCATGATTTGATATCTTTGTAAGTCTCTTCGAACTATCGATTTGGTTTGGCCAACTAGATTGGTTTTTCTTACAGTAGGAGAAGTGCTTAGCTTTGGGTTCAATCTTGCGGTGTCCTTTCCCTGTGACAGTAGGGGCACTAAGGCATGTATTGTATTGTTGCCATCAAGGATAACAAGATGGGGTTTTCATCATATTGCTTGAGTTTATCCCACTACATCATGTCATCTTACTTAATGCACTACTCTGTTCTTCATGAACTTAATACTCTAGATGCAGGCAGGAGTCGGTCGATGTGTGGAGTAATAGTAGTAGATGCAGGATGGAGTCGGTCTACTTGATACGGACATGATGCCTATATTCATGATCATTGCCTTAGATATTGTCATAACTTTGCGCTTTTCTATCAATTGCTCGGCAGTAATTTTTTCACCCACCATAATATTTTCTATCTTGAGAGAAGCCTCTAGTGAAACCTATGGCCCTCGGGTCTATTTTCCATCATATAAGTTTCCGGTCTACAATTTTAGTTTTCCGATTTACTTTCTTTGCAATCTTTTACTTTCCGTTCCATAAACCAAAAATAGCAAAAATATTACTTTACCGTTTATCCATCTTTATCAGATCTCACTTTGCAAATAACCATGAAGGGTTTGACAACCCCTTTATTGCGTTGGGTGCAAGTTGGTGTTTGTTTGTGCAGGTATTCAGTGACTTGTGCGTTGTCTCCTACTGAATTGATACCTTGGTTCTCAAAACTGAGGTAAATACTTACTCTAAGTTCCTGCATCACCCTTTCCTCTTCAAGGGAAAAACCAACACAAGCTCAAGAAGTAGTAGGAAGAATTTTTGGCGCTGTTGGAGGGGATATCTACACCAAGTCAGGACATAACAAGTACCCATCATAAACTCTCATCTATTGCATTACATTATTTTTCATTTGCCTCTCGTTTTCCTCTCCCACACTTCTAAAACGATTTTTGAAAAGATTTTCTCTTTTCATTGCCCTTCTCTCATTCGATCTTATGTTTGCTTATGTTGCCGTGTGACTTCTATTTGCTTGCATCTTCGCTTGCTAAAAATATATTGATATGGATCCTCATCCACTTGCTAATCTTTTTAAAATATCCAATTATGATGAACCAATCGCTAGTGAGTTGAGTGCACTAAATTATCTTTATCAGGTTTTTCTTGAAATTCGTGAATCTAAAAATTGTGATGAAGTGTTGAAAGAAGAAATTTATGAAGTGATTCACGATAGATCCTTGAATAAAAAGCATGATTGCAATGATATTATTATAAATTCTATTGACGTAAATTGTGCTAATAATATTCAAAACTCTAAGCTTGGGGATGATAATTTTGCTATGTCTACTACTTGTTGCAATGATCATGATTGGGGTTATTCGTCTTGTGATCTTGAAAATTTATTTAAGCCCCATGATGAATACGAGATTGATAATATTGTTTGCAATAATATTGAAAGTGGGTTTGGAAGAGTGTCAACTTTAGATCCCACATATTTGGAGAATGTTCAATCTTATGAAATTTTTGATGAAAGTGGGTTTGGAGAGGTCATGAATTTATTTGATGGTAATCCCACTATTTTGGAAGAGTGTCAACTTTGCATGCATGTGGATCATGTTGAGAATATTTTATGTGATAGTTATATTGTTGAGTTTTATTATGATCCTACATGTAATTATTATGAGAGAGGAAAATATGGTTGTAGAAATTTTCATGTTACTAAATTACATCTCGTTATGTTGAGATTGCTATTGTTTCCTTCTTCTTCCTTGAATATGGTTGTTTCTGCTTGCTATAATAATTCGTTTGCTTATAAAATCCCTATGCATAGGAAGCATGTTAGACTTAAACTTGTTTTTTACATGTTTTATGATGCTCTCTTTGTGTTTCAATCGCTTTCTTTCATGTGAGCATCATTAAAATTATTAACGCCTAGCTAAAAGGATTTAAAGAAAAGCGCTTGGTGGGAGACAACCCAATATTTTTCCTTTCTGTTTTGCAATAAATAATTTATCTAGCCTCTGGTTAGAGGTATTTTTTATGTTTTAATTAGTGTTTGAGCCAAGTAAGACCTTTGGGAAAGCTTACGATGATAGTTGATTTGATCTTGCTGAAAAACAGAAGCTTTTGTGCTTAGGAAAACAATGAGGCAGGGGACACGATGTTTTACCCAGGTTCGGGCCCTCTTGATGGAGGTAAAACCCTAAGTCCTGCTTGATTGTTCTTGATAATATGTGTAGTACAAGAGTTGATCTACCACGAGATCGTAGAGGCTAACCCTAGAAGCTAGCCTATGGTATGATTGTATGTTGTCCTACAGACTAAAAACCTCCGGTTTATATAGACACCGGAGGGGGCTAGGGTTACACAAGGTCGGTTACAAAGGAGGAGATATACATATCCGTATTGCCTAGCTTGCCTTCCACGCCAAGTAGAGTCCCATCCGGACACGGGACGAAGTTTTCAATCTTGTATCTTCATAGTCCAACAGTCCGGCCAAAGGATATAATCCAGCTGTCCGGATACCCCCTAATCTAGGACTCCTCAGTAGCCCCTGAATCAGGCTTCAATGACGATGAGTCCGGCACGCAGTGTTGTCTTCGGCATTGCAAGGCGGGTTCCTCCTCCGAATACACCACAGAAGAATTTGAATACAAGGATAGTGTCCGACCCTGCAAAATAAGTTCCACATACCACCGTAGAGAGAATAATATTTCCACAAATCTAATATGCTGACACGTTTTGGCAGCATGACATCACGCCACGGTTCGGTAATTATTTGGACCATTTTTCTTTAACCAGCCCCGCACATAACGCGAGGCGGTTTCTTGACACGTCTTGTCAAAGCAGAGATCGTGTTCCCCTTATTATGGGATTCTCATCAATACGGACGTGGGTAACCCAACTGCGCCATCAATTACGGCGCTTGGGGGATAAGAGAGTTTTACCAGGCTAGTGGGGGCGCATAATTTAGTCCGCCCTTATAAAGGAATAAGATCTCTCTTTCTCTACCCACGCCTTCTTCCTCCTTGCTCATCCATTCTCACGCACTCGAGCTCCAGCGCCCAAGTCTGCATCCTTCTCCTCAACTCTCTCCAAACATGTCCGGAGCGGGAGGCAAGTAGATGGCCTCCTTCGTCATGGAGGGACACATCAAAAAGCTACGCGGAGCCGGATACTTCGCCGCAGATATCGCGCAACTGCTGCCAGCCGCGGGGCAGATCGTCCCTACCCCGAAACCTCACGAAAGGGTAGTTTTCCTCCCCCACTTCATCCGCGGACTGGGGTTTCCCCTCCATCCATTCGTCCGCGGCCTCATGTTCTATTACGGGCTGGACTTTCATGATCTGGCCCCGAATTTCATCCTCAACATCTCGGCGTTCATCGTCATGTGCGAGGCTTTCCTCCGTCCGGCCCCACTTCGGCTTGTGGCTGAAGACCTTCAATATCAAGCCGAAGGTGGTTGGCGGCCAACAAGTGGAATGCGGCGGAGCCATGGTGGGCAAAATGCCCAACGTTATATGGCTCGAGGGCTCCTTCATGGAGACCATAAAGGGGTGGCAATCGGGGTGGTTCTACATCACCAAACCGCGCGACACCAACTGGGTAGCAGCCCCCGATTTTCGATCCAGAATCCCCATGCGGCTCACTTCCTGGAAGGAGAAGGGCCTGTCCTAGGGTTCATCGGTGGAGCTGGACGGACTCCAGAAGTGTGTCCGGAACATGATAAGCAAGAAACTTAAGCTTGTCAACATAGTCCAGGTCATGCTCTTCCGCCGGATCCTCCCTTGTCAACAACGGGCTTTCAACTTGTGGGAGTTTGACCCGACCCATCACCAGACTCTATGCAAGCTCTTTGACACGACACATAAGGACGTCTGGAAGGTGCTGTTCAAGGGCGCCGAGGTCCCTCCTTCTCTTACCGAGGACCGCGGGCTAAGCACGAAGCGCACTGCGAATCCGGTAAGTTCTGTACATTTGGTAGGGTATTTATTTCCCATAGCTTAACCATGTGCGGGGTCTGAGCTCCCATGCCTTTGACAGGACTGGGTGGAGACATCAGAGCAGATTAACTGTCCGGCCCCTCTGCCCAAAGACCCTGCGGATGCTCTCCTGACGGAGATGCAGACTCCGGCTCCTTACGAGGTGCCGGAGAAGACCAAGAAGAAGGCTAAGGGAACCCGAAAGAGTTCCCGACGCCAGGTGGTATTGGACTCATCGTCCGATAACTCCAAGACGCACTCCTCTCATGAAAATGAGGAGGAGGAAGATGAAGACTCTCCCCCTCCAGCCGGGGGAGACAAGAAAAGGAAGGCCGCCCCAACCGGGGAGGCCGAAGGGTCCAAGAAGGGAAGGACTCTCCTTTTGGACTGTTCCACCACCGTCGCCGACGGCGAAGACGAGTGGTTACTCAGGGCCAAGCCCCTGGCGAAGTCGTAAGTATTCGGATACCAGAGTAACTCATAGAAAACCTTTATCGCACTGCTCCTCCTAACGTCGAATATGATCATGTAGTTCGCCCCGAGCCCGTATTGATGTATCCTCGTCGGACGGTTCCTTGGGCTCGTCGGATATGGATAGCGATCCACTTCCATCCGCCACCTGTCCTTGCCCTACGGACAATGCCGAGGTACTGTCTCAAGGGGCACCGAGCCGGGGGGAGATAGTCCCGGAGGCGCCTCAAGGCGACCTTCCGGACTCCAGGAGCAAAGGGAGCAAGGCTCCCAGGGGCTCCAAGTTCAGGCCTGCAGCCGGACACTGCGCCGGAACCTCCAGTGGTTCCGGACTCGGGCAGGCGACCCCCTTCTGAGAGGGGCAAGCCGTCCGTGCCGGTGACCTCTGTCCATCCATAGGCACCAGACGAACTGCTGGGAGCGCTTAGCGGCGCTTCCATCGACGAAGAGCACCACACTATTATGAGTGCGGTGATCAAGAAGGTTAAGTCAGCTAAGAGCGGACTGACTGAAGCCTGTACCAGCCTTCTAACAGGCTTTGAGGTAAGTATTTAAAATATAGGAAAATATTACCGCATAGATAGTAGCCCCTGATGCTCTGTTTGGTGTTCACAAAGAAAAGCCGAATAGAGGATCAAATAATATTCGCAGGAGTCTAATATAAGTATGTCTGTATGCGTATGCAGGCTTGGCTGCTGACCTCTACCGCACTGACTGCGGAGGTCACCGCATTGAAGCAGGACCTCGAGGGGTCCGAGAAAGAGCCCGGCCTTGCCAAGAGGCAGCTCGAGGAGAACAAAGGTAAGTAATACCTTGTCTATATATAAAAGAAAATATGGTTGCGATGAATGTGCCAGGGGCCACGACCGAAGTGGCAACCCTGAAGCAAGCGCTGTCCGAGGCCGAAAACAAAGTGGCCAAGGTGCACACCGAGCGGGAAAAGCAAGAGGCACGGGTAGGCGAGGTGCAGCAAGAGCTCCAAGCTCTCGTGAAGAAGCACAGGACTTTGGAGCTTGACTCGAAGATGCGAGAGTCCGAGCTTGCCGTGGCCCTCGAGAGCACAAAGAATGCCAAGGCTGAAGCCCAAGGAGATTGAGGCGATGAGGAAGATAGCGGCGGGTAAGGCATTCAATATGCAAAGCAAGCATGTGAAAGTAAATTACTTGTTACTTACCCGAGTCCAGAGCTCTCCAGGAGCATTCGCAGATTTACCCTGCAACGTGTCGGATATCGTGAAATATTACCAGGCCGAGGAGGGAAGCTCGACGGGGAAGTTGTTTTGGTCTCAGTATACTGGGACCGAACACCCGATGCCTATGAGCGACCAGCTGAAGCAACTGGTCGAGCTGCGCAAGGCGGCCGAACAGGCCACGAAGGGCTTTATAGTCCGGATGTGGCCTGGCGACTCCCTTCCCAACAGATACTTCGGCCTGGTGAGGCGGCTTGTGGATGCCTGCCCACGACTAGAGGCCATAAAGCGGTCTGTCTGCATCGAAGGTGCACGCCGGGCCTTTGCCCGTGCAAAGGTGCACTGGGCAAAGATGGACGCCGAGAAGCTGGTGAAGGAGGGGCCACCGCAGGGCAAAGAGCATCGCCACCCCGAGATGTATTATGAGGGTGTCCTGAAGGGTGCCCGTCTGGTGGCGGACGAGTATGCGAAGGATGTAATTTTTGAATGAACTTGCTCGTGTGATCCTGTAGTATGAAAACTTGTTCATATGCGCTATGCAACGCTTGTTTGAATTTAAAATATTACCTTCTGTGCGGCTGTTTATCAAATCTGAGAGATGGCCAGTCATCGGCTTCTGCCCCCATGCCACGAGTGCTGGGGTGTTCAGGATAAATCTGAGCACTCTTTTTCCCATTGTTGGGTCCTTCGAGGGAGGTGCTCAGCACAACGAACAAGGAAACCGGACTATAATGCTTTATCACTCTCACTTAGCCATAGAATTCTACAATTTTAAATTTTGGCGAAGCCCCTAGTATTCGGAAGGCCGAATTCGGGGCGCTATACACGCCTTAAGTCGGACAAAGCCGACTCCTCGCTCTAAGCGGCATAAGTCTTTAGGGACTCGAGACCTCTCGAACAGCGACCAGCTCTCGCCTTATCATGACAGTCAGTTTTAGCTTTCTCTACTGAGGTGCTTAGCCCAGCTGAACCGGGGCACAATCGCAGTAGTTCTCCCAGTGCTACCTTAGCCGATATAGCGGAACGTAAGGTACCAAAACATGGGAGCCAGGCAAACCCAACTATTGACCCAAGACATGATTCAGAGCTGATGCATATAATGCTATAAGTTCGGGGTGCCGCACTGTCAAAAGTGTTCGAACTTCTCACGCCGTATTATGGGGTATGCTTAAGCCCCTGGCGTATTGGTCATACCAGAGTGTACGGGTGCTGGATGTCATGAATGGACATATATTATATATATATGAAAAAAGAAGAATAGAGAATGCGATAATAGTCTAGTGCTATGCATTGTTTATTCAAAAAGGTGTGTCAAAGCAGAATGATACAAGTAGTGCGATAAGCAAAAAGTAGGACTATTTGACATATCCCCTCCAAGGGCAAGCTGAGGAATGGTATTTAAAGTAGGTATTTCACTCGTTGTCAGAGACCACCTGGGAGTTCCGTGGTGCGATGTAGCTTTCCGCCTCCTTGGTTGTTGCATCGTGTGTCCGGCAATCGTACTGCCGAACGGGGTTTCCAGAGATTAAAGTCCTAAAAGAGAGAAAAATAACAAAGCGGGAATCCCCTAGTGCGGTTGAGCCGCGTGTTGGGGTGTGTCGTAGTCATGCCCCCCTCCCCACCTGTGCCCATGGTATTTTCAATGCGTAATTATGTACGCGTGGCATGGATTTCGCCGTTTGGCTGGTACTAGGGTGGGGTCCGCATTGGTATGCGAGCTCGGAACGTGCCAGGAAATCTTGTTGCCGATTACTCCGGGCGTGCTTGAAGGTATCCGGGTCTTGAATCGCCGAACTGGTGGATTGCCTTAAGAGGCTGCTTTGCGCTTCTGCTGCGAGGGCCGCAGTGTGCTCCTCCGTGCGGAGAGTGCGCTCTGTGTTTCCATTGACTTTGATGACCCCCCGAGGTCCTAGCATCTTGAGCTTGGGATATGCATAGTGCGGTACTGCGTTGAATCTCGCGAATGCGGTTCGCCTGAGCAGTGCATGATAGCACTGCGGAACGGGACTATATTGAAGATTAACTCCTCGCTTTGGAAGTTATCCGGGGATCCAAAGACCACTTCCAGTGTGACCGAGCCTGTGCAATGGGCCTCTACACCTGGTATGATGCCTTTAAAGGTCGTTCTTGTGGGTTTGATCGTTGAGGGGTCTATACCCATTTTGCACACTGTGTCCTGATAAAGCATCTTCAGGCTGCTGCCACCGTCCATAAGGACTCGAGTGAGGTAAAATCCATCGATGATTGGGTCTAGGACCAGTGCGGTGAATCCGCCATGACGGATACTAGTGGGGTGGTCCCTGCGATCGTAGGTGATCGGACAGGAGGACCATGGGTTGAACTTTGGGGCGACTGGCTCCAACGCATATACGTCCCTTAACGCACGCTTCCGCTCCCTCTTGGGGATGTGGGTTCGGTATATCATGCTCATCGTCCGCACTTGTGGGGGAAACCTCTTCTGTCCTCCGGTGTTCGGCTACCGGGGCTCTTCCTCGTCATCGCTATGTAGCCCCTTGTCTTTGTTTTTGGCGTTTAACTTGTCGGCCTGCTTGAACACCCAACATTCCCTGTTGGTGTGGTTGACTGGCTTGTCAGGGGTGCCGTGTATTTGGCACAAGCGATCGAGTATACGGTCCAAACTGGACGGGCCCGGAGTGCTTCTTTTGAATGGCTTTTTCCGCTGACCAGGTTTAGAGCCTCTGAATCCGGCATTGACTACCGTATCTTTGGTATTGTCGCTATTGACGCGACGCTTATGTTTGTTGCGACGTGACCTGCCATTGTTATCCTTGGTATCTGAAGTACCGTGGTTCTTTGTATGTTATTGCTGCGAGCCAGCCAGCTATCTTCTCCCGTGCAGAAGCGGGTCATGAGTGTCGTGAGGGCTGCCATAGATTTCAGCTTTTCCTGGCCAAGGTGCCGGGCGAGCCACTCGTCGCGGATGTTGTGCTTAAAAGCTGCTAGGGCCTCTGCATCAGGACAGTCGACGATTTGATTTTTCTTTGTCAGGAACCGTGTCTAGAATTGCCTGGCCGATTCCTCTGGCTGCTGAATTATGTGGCTCAAGTCATCGGCATCTGGTGGTCGCACATAAGTGCCCTGGAAGTTGTCGAGGAATGCGGCTTCCGGATCTTCCCAACAACCAATGGATTCTGCTGGTAGGCTGTTGAGCCAATGCCGAGCTGGTCCTTTGAGCTTGAGTGGGAGGTATTTGATGGTGTGTAGATCGTCACCGCGGGCCATGTGGATGTGCAGGAGGAAGTCCTCGATCCATACCGCAGGATCTGTTGTGCCGTCGTATGATTCTATATTTAAGGGTTTGAAACCCTCTGGGATTTGGTGATCCATTACTTCGTCTGTGAAGCATAGGGGGTGTGCGGCGCCTCTGTACTGGGCTATGTCATGATGCAACTCAAATGAGTCTTGTCTGCTGTGTTCGGCCCGGCCGGATTTACTTTTACTGTATCCGGCGTGACGGTTATCGTCCCGCATGGTGGCGTGCCCTCATGATCTGTAGATCGATCTTGTGTGTTTTGCTTTGTCCTCCAATATGTCTCGCAGGTCTAGCGTGTTTTCCCGTGCCTTGACATTTTTATTTGAGTGGCATCGGGGTGCGGGCTGAGCTTTTGGCTGAAATGCCTCTCTGTCGCGGCCACGAGGTGGCCGATCAGCCGCGTCATATGCTGGAGATGTAGGTTTTAATGCTTCCTCCTCCAGTCGGGGTAGCAACCTGCGCTTTGGGTTACTCTTGGAGGGGCGTTCGAGTTCATATTCCTCGGCCGCAAGGACTTCAGTCCATCTGTCAGCTAGCAAATCTTGATTAGCTTGAAGCTGCTGCTTTTTCTTAAGGCTATTTGCCGTGGCTATAAGCCTGCGCTTGAAGCGCTCTTGCTCAACGGGGTCCTTAGGCACGACAAATTCGTCATCGTCGAGGCTTGCCTCGTCTTTGGAGGGAGGCATGTAATTATCATCCTCCGCCTCTCCATCTGCCGCTCTCTCGGGAGGGCTGGCTACTCCATCCTCCTGCTTTAAATCTTGCTGGAGGGGATTGTTGTCGTCTTCGGCACTGTCCGGAGTGCTATTATCTCCTGTGCCGGTGTCACCGCTTTTGCTTTGGCAATACTTAGTGCGGCGCCGCTGACGCCGGCGCTTGGGTTGTTTCTTGGGGGGGGGGGGTAATCCTCCGCTGTCTCGTCGCCATTGCCTTCTTTGGGTGTGTCCACCATGTATATATGATATGATGAGGTGGCTGTCTAGTGCCCTGTGGGCAGTGGCTCCTCTTCATCTCCCGCATCGTCGTCCATACCGTCGATGTCTTCGGAGTCGAAGTCGAGCATGTCGGTCAAATTGTCGACAGTGGCTACTAAGTGGGTGGTGGGTGGGCGGCGAATTTCTTCGTCATCCGCATCCCAATCCTGCCGAACATAGTTCGGCCAGGACTCTCCTGGCAGGGAGAGAGACCTTAGTGAGTTTAGTATGTCGCCAAAGGGTGAGTGCTAAAAGATATCTGCGGAGGTGAACTCCATGATCGGTGCCCAGTCAGATTCGATAGGCACGGGCGCAAGCGGTTCGAAGTCCATGGCCGGGGAAGAATCCGATAGTTCGGCGTCATGGCTCCCGTGAAGGGTAAGGTCGATACTCGGCTTGATCGCCGCTGAGAGTACGGCCTCCGGGGCGGGGTCTATCCACCCGTCCATGGATGGCGCAATTGGCTCCGAATTGAGGGTTAAAGCGGTTGCCGGTGCGGTCTCCTGAACACTGTCCGACGGCAGAGCTAAATCATGCTCATCGTGAACGTGCGGCGCACTCGGCAGGGGCTCGAATCCGTCGGAGATCAAGTCTCCACGGATGTTGGTCGTGTAGTTTAAGCTTCCAAACCTGACCTGGTGGCCAGGGGCGTAACTCTTGATCTTCTCCAGATGGCCAAGCGAGTTGGCCCGCAGTGCGAAGCCACCGAATACAAAGATCTGTCCGGGGAGAAAAGTCTCACCCTGGACTGCATCGCTATCGATGATCGAAGGAGCCATCAAGCCTAACGGCGACGACACAGAGGAACTCTCAATGAAAGAACCAATGTCAGTATCAAAACCGGCGGATCTCGGGTAGGGGGTCCCGAACTGTGCGTCTAGGCGGATGGTAATAGGAGGCAGGGGACACGATGTTTTACCCAGGTTCGGGCCCTCTTGATGGAGGTAAAACCTTACGTCCTGCTTGATTGTTCTTGATAATATGTGTAGTACAAGAGTTGATCTACCACGAGATCATAGAGGCTAACCCTAGAAGCTAGCCTATGGTATGATTGTATGTTGTCCTACGGACTAAAACCCTCCGGTTTATATAGACGCCGGAGGGGGCTAGGGTTACACAATTTCGGTTACAAAGGAGGAGATATACATATCCGTATTGCCTAGCTTTCCTTCCACGCCAAGTAGTGTCCCATCCGGACACGGGACGAAGTCTTCAATCTTGTATCTTCATAGTCCAACAGTCCGGCCAAAGGATATAATCCGGCTGTCCGGATACCCCCTAATCTAGGACTCCCTCAACGGGTATAAAATAAATTTCATTGTTTGTGCCGTGTTCCAGTGTTTACCTACTACACTACTAACTCTAAATCCGCCTGGATCAGAATAAAGACATATATTGGCTTCAAGTAATGTCGCGAGATAGATATATTTGCTCCTGATAGATTTCAATTTTACAGAGATGATTACTAGTGTGAGTAATTAGTCTGTGAATATATTCAAAAGAAAATGATCATGCTCATAATTAGGCGTGCCACTACCGAGAAACACAAAGCAACTTGAAGTCTTAGCTCAAATTAGTTACCCCTAAAAAAATGTTACCCAAAAAAAGAAGGCTCAAAAGTGCGTGTCAGCCATACGTTTTAATGCACAAAATGATCAGGGAACTTGAGTACCTCTCAGGTGTCTTACAAGTTTCCTAGTATGATTCTCTCGATGTGCAGTTTGTGTATGCACATGTTCTACAATCCATGGATCCAGCTGATTACCATGTCCATAGTTTACGTGCATGGATTATGACCAGTGATTCCCTAATTGCTCCTTCTTCTTCCAGTTCCACAAGCTCACTCGATCTCAATGGCATTCCTGCTAGCTCAACATTCACGTGGTCTGGTGCAACTCTGACCCGGTGGATCGGACCTTGCCAGGTGGACTGTTGCTTCTTCGTGTTGTCGTGCCGCCGCCGGCCATAGCTCACTGCACATGCACAACCACTGCCACTACCCCCTCTACAGCTCGTGCACTGTAGCCGCACCGGCTGCACGTCGGCATCACAACCACCACCATGCCCATGCTCGGACTGCAGCTTTGCCGCCGTGTCGGCTGCACGTCTGTCTTGGCTTCGTCTACTTGTCCGTGTCACCATAGCTGGCACCATGTGCGTCACTGTGGACAAGCCAGAAATTAAAGTCATGCCCATTCTGCTCTATCCCAACACCGTTTGCTGGCGCTGACAGGAACACGCCATGCACATTCAGTGCCAAGACATCTCGCCGATGCACGCCCGTCTACACAGATCTGAACACGGCTGGGGAGAAGACAGAGGTCGGCGGTGCCATAAGCCATCGTAAGCCGTTCTTCCTTTTCTCGACCGAGCAACCATCCTCTTGATATGGGCTGGCAACCACAAAATAGACACACGGGCTGGCGGCTTGGTTTTGTTTGGCAACTGAAAAATAGAGATGGGCTGGCTGGGCTGGCTACTTTGCTTAGTTGTAAAGTTTCCATTACATGTACATCCAGGTTTCCTTTGTACATCTGGTTTTCCTTCGTATGTAAATAGCGTACGTAAATAATAATAATAATAATACTTTAAATAGGACCACATAAAGCAGAACCAAACCAAGAATATATATTTTCTTTAATAGTAGGTATAGATTTAGTCCTAATATGATAGGCATCCCAGAGGGATATAATAAAAACTTTCATATAAAGTGCATTGAATACTATGAGAAGTTTGATTCCTTATGATTGTTTTGAGATATGAAGATGGTGATATTATAGTCATGCTAGTAAGTAATTGTGAATTTGAGAAATACTTGTGTTAAAGTTTGTGATTCTCGTAGAATGCACGTATGGTGAACCGTTATATGATGAAGTCGGAGCATGATTTATTTATTGATTGTCTTCCTTATGAGTGGCGGTCGGGGACGAGCGATGGTCTTTTCCTACCAATCTATCCCCCTAGGAGCATGCGCGTAGTACTTTGTTTTGATGACTAAATAGATTTTTGCAATAAGTATGTGAGTTCTTTATGACTAATGTTGAGTCCATGGATTATACGCACTCTCACCCTTCCACCATTGCTAGCCTCTCTTGTGCCGCGCAACTTTTGCCGGTACCATAAACCCACCATATACCTTCCTCAAAGCAGCCACCATACCTACCTATTATGGCATTTGTCGGTGGTCTGGGAACATGGGTCCCCAGACTTGCCTGCCTGCGGCCCGTAGCATGGCTCCACCGGCGGCCCCGTACGGCCCGTCTTCACCAGCAAACATTCAAGACCCTCATGAGGGTCCAAGCCTCGCGAGGCGGAAGACGCAAGACATTCTCAGGGGCGGCCTCACCAGGCTGTCTCACGAGGGGTGGAGAGATCAAGGCGAGGGGCACCTCGCGAGGTTCCTATGACGCAAGCCATGACGACTGGAACCAGGCGAGCGCCTACGCGCGCAGTGTCCTCGTTTCCTCTTTGGTGCTAAAGGGGCAAGCGCAGACGAGGAGTCCTGAGGCATCAAACAAAGGTTTCCATATCGGTGCAACAAGATCAAGACCAGCAGGACGGCAAGACGGAGGTCATCGTGGAGCCCAAGATGGTGTCACCACCAGAGCCTTTGGCAGGCGAAGACCACTTTTATCAGGATAGCTTCACTACAAAAAAATACACTTCCGTGATGATACGTGTTTGTCACAGTAGGTCGCGTTTTTTGTCATGCATGTACATCCATGACAAATTTATGACAGAATCAAGATAGTCATACCTGTGTTGTCGTAGAAGTGTTCCATGACCTTACCAAAATTATCACCATGGAAGTGTCCACTTCCATGACGATAAATCGCGCGTCACAGAAGTGCTTTCGTCAAGGGTGACCGACACGTGGCATCCATCGTAACGGAACGCCGTTAAGCTATCGGGTCGGGTTTTGGATCCGATAACCCGTTAACAGCCCCGACCAATGGGAAATTTCCACGTGTAAAATTCTTATTGGCCGGACGAAACACGTGTCACCTCATCAGTTGGTCAGATATGCGCCTATGATACGTCGACATGTGGCACGGCCCAAGAGAGGCCCATTCCTATGAAAAGGCCGGCCCGTTTGACTTGGTCAAAAGGTGGCGGGCCGGCCCATGTAAAGCATGTTAACGGCCTGTTCGCATATAGCCCATTTACAACTCGCTAACCCAAGGCCCGTTACGCCCTATCCGAATTAGGCCCAGTAGCGTCATCTGGGCCATCCAATATGATTCCAGCCCGTTTTCACTTCTGGCCCATGTATGGCCCATGACGTCTTTCAGCCCATATGAGGCCCTATGTAACTCTTGGCCTATTAACGACCCGTGGTGAAACTGGCCCGTAATGAACAGTGTATCACTTTACACCCATTAACGGCCCGTGGTGAAACTGGCCCGTAATGAACAGTGTATCACTTTATACCCATTAATGGCCCGTTATTCCGTTGGGCCGTTTCCAGCCCATGTTATCTTTCGGCCTTCTTAGAGCCCATTTATTCTTGGGCTCATTTACAGCATTCGCTTACTTACGACCCATTACTATCATTTTCTGCTTGTGGGCCAAATTCAGCATGTGGTTACAGTCGGCCCGTTAGTGGTCCGTTAATACGTTGGGCCGTTTTCATAGCGTCATCAAATACGCCCTATTAATGATGGCCTGTTACGGTTGGCCCATGAACTGAGGATTCCAACTCTAGCCCGTTTACGGCCATAATGCGACCTGTTATTGGCCCATGTTTGGCCAATCGATCATACGACCCATATAAGGCCCATTGATGATACGGCCCGTATAAGGCCCATTGATGATACGGCCCGTAGAAGGCCCATTGTTTCTACGGCCCGTAGAAAGCCTATTGTTTCTACGGCCCGTAGAAGGCCCACTGTTTCTATGGCCCGTAGGAGGCCCAGTGTCACTACAATAAATATTAGCCCATGGTTATTGTGGCCTAGTTTTAAAAAATAGGTTATTGCAGCCACTAGTTAACCGGGGAAAAAGAACCACAATGACTACAAGCAAACAAATAAACAAGACAACAAGGAAATAAATAAGCAAGCAACTAACGCTAAGCTATCACGGCTATTACACATATTACATCCACTGGGCATCAAAGTTCGCCACCAATGCAAATATAGGGAACAAAGCATATCATATACACTGGCTGTCAAAATTGGCCACCAGTGCAAATAAACGCGGCAGCAAAACAAGAGCATAACTGAAACAACTTCAAAAGAGCTCAAGAAACGTTATCCTGGGTATCCACCATGCTCGCAATAAGCTTAGCAAGCTGATTAGCTTTGTCCTGTTTGGCGCTAAAATCCTCCGATGCATGCTGTTGCACCAGAAAGTATGCATCTTAATGCTCCAGGGACTTCCGCAGTTTTCGCTTCTTGTCGCAGCACAAGTGATCGATGTTTTTCAGCTTGTAGTTGAGACTCAAGAAACCGAACTGATTCAGACAGTGAGTTTGAATAGCTTGTGCAAGCGGTAGTGACCAGTAACTCCAACACTAAACCAAGATAGGATGTGTCACTATCCTGAACCTTATCTGCATTACTTCCTTTACCGTTGCTTAATAAGGCACTCTTCCCCAATATTCTGTCAGCATTCTAAAAGAAGAAACAAGAAGACACATAACAAGTTTAGCATGTACTAGTATATGAAACTCATTTCGGTGAACCAGTTCATTAGTAAGGTGGACAGGATTAAACTACCAAGTCTTCTATTGCCAAGTACTAGTATATAATAAAAGCATCAAACAAACATATATCTATGTCCTATGGTAGCAATGGAATCTTAAATTAGAACAGTTGTTCTTCAGGTTTAGGCACTTGTTCTACATGAACAGAGTACAGTAAGACGCAAGAATATAATACTTAAAAATAGAAAATGAGCTCATAGACCTTACCACATTGTTGGTTCGGGACCAGTACAGAACAAGGCGTTCCCAGTCATCGTCCAGTAAATGTGTCTCAGGAGAACATAAGGGAATTTGATGAGTTTCTTTGCCGGTGAAGTACGTTTTCTTCAGGTAATTCCGATACTGCCACCAAGCATTCTTGAAGATAGCAGAGATATTAGCACAGGTTACCTCATCCTGAGTTTCCAAATTGGTACTTCTCTATAGAGAAAAATGGGAAAATTTGCTGTATTATAACCATCATGGAGGTAGGATGTATGGGACGAAGCAAAGTAATTGCCATGAATAACATTACTTACACATAACTCCTAGACAAACACCTGTGTCGGTGTCAAAACCGGCGGATCTCGGGTAGGGGGTCCTGGACTATGCGTCTAGGCTGGATGGTAACAGGAGGCAAGGGACACGAAGTTTTACCCAGGTTCGGGCCCTCTCGATGGAGGTAAAACCCTACGTCCTACTTGATTAATATTGATGATATGGGTAGTACAAGAGTAGATCTACCACGAGATCGGAGAGGCTAAACCCTAGAAGCTAGCCTATGGTATGATTGTTGATGTGTATGTTGTCCTACGGACTAAAACCCTCCGGTTTATATAGACACAGGATAGGGTTAGGGTTACATAGAGTCGGTTACAATGGTAGGAGATCTGAATATCCGTATCGCCAAGCTTGCCTTCCACGCCAAGGAAAGTCCCTTCCGGACACGGGACGAAGTCTTCAATCTTGTAGCTTCATAGTCTAGGAGTCCGGCTGAAGGTATAGTCCGGCCATCTGGACACCCCCTAATCCAGGACTCCCTCAGTAGCCCCTGAACCAGGCTTCAGTGACGACGAGTCCGGCGCGCAGATTGTCTTCGGCATTGCAAGGCGGGTTCCTCCTCCATGTACTTCATAGAAGATTTTGAACACAAAGATAGTGTCCGGCTCTACAAAATAAGTTTTCCACATATTGCCATAGAGAGAATAATATTTATACAAATCTAATCTGCTGACGTATTCCGTAGCGTGACACACCACGGCCAAGCCTTTCTCCAAATCGTTTTATTACCCCACCTCAGCGTGTTATGCGAGGCGGTTTCCTTGGCACGTCTTGTTAAAGTAGAGATCATGTCCCCTTATTCCGGGATTCTCATCAATACGGGCATGGGTAACCCAACCGCTTCTAGGACTCCTAGATCATAGGCAAGTCCAAACGGACACGAAGAGGACACTTGATATTCACCCTCTTTATAAAGGGACAAGGCTTTTATTTTTTCCCTCCTGTGCTCAATCGAATCCTTCCCCCGCCTCAAACTCAAACGCCCAAAGCTCAGGTCAGGTGCTCCAAACCTTCAGTCATGTCCGGATCTAGCCTTCAAGGCCGATGGGTGCCTTCCTCCGTCACGGAAGAAGACATCAAAAAGTTGAGGGAGGCCAGATATTTGACCGCCGAGATTTTGCATCGGCTGCCTCCCCGGGGGCAGGCCGTCCCCTCCCCCGAACCCAACGAGAGCGTAGTGTTCATCTCCCACTTCCTCCGAGGTCTAGGCCTTGCTTTGGATCCTTTCGTCAGGGGCTTGATGTTTTACTACGGGCTAGATTTCCATGATCTGGCTCCGGACTCCTTTCTTCATATCACGACATTTATTGTCGTGTGCGAGGCCTTCCTCCGGGTTACCCCTCACTTTGGCTTATGGCTCGAGACCTTTGAAGTAAAGCCGAAGATGATCGAGGGGCAACATGCGGCGTGTGGAGGTGCCTCAATACACAAGATGACGGGAGCTCCATGGCCCAAAGGTTCCATTCCAGAGGTGTCTGAATTGTGGCAATAGGAGTGGTTCTACATCATGGCTCCTAGAAGTGCCAAGTGGGCGGCCGCCCCTATTTTCCGCTTGGGCCCTCCACCACAACTGATGTCATGGATTAGCAGAGGATTGAGCTGGGGTCCAGCCAAGGACATGTCTATACTGCAAAGCCACATTCAAGATCTCCTCAATGGAGATGTCAGTTTGGTTGCGGTAACACAAGTTATGCTGGTTCGTCAAGTCCAACCTTGCAAACGCCGGCCCCTTCGCTTGTGGGAGTTCAATCCCGAGGGACCACGTACCATTCAAAATTTCCTCGGCCTGACGCACGAGGGGATGTACAAGTCATTCTTCGGACCTCAGGTAGAGTGTCTGGAAATTACCGAGGAGGTGGGCCTGAGCAGTAACCGCGCCGCCGAACAGGTAAGGAATCTTCCGGCCGAACATACTGTCTCTCATTTGTTACGAAGTTATTTCTGAGAGTTTGCTTTTTGATCAGGACTGGCTAACGAAGGTGAAGTTGATTCGGTGTTCGGCCCCCCTCCCTGAGGGTTTGGAAAATCCGGTGCTGGAAAAGATGCTCCAGATCACACCTTGCCCGGAGCCTTTGAAGGAAGATACTGTGGAGGATAATAAGGGTGGACGCGGGCCCCCAACGATGCCCATTCTAACCGAGGGAGCGAGCGTCTCCATGAAGGAACACGATCGGAAGAGGAAAAGGACCGCGCCCGGGAATTCGAAAGCCGAAGCTTCCAAACGGGAGAAGAAGTCTCCCACAGAGGGTCCTACCTCGGGGGGTGCTGTTGCCGCACAAAGTCCGCGGGGGGATCAATTCTCCCACGAGTCGTAAGTGACCCGAAATACTTTAACAGTACAGATATGCCATCTTTTTCTTCTGAGAAAATATCCACTGCATATATCTTTGATGTTTGGGCCTTAGCCCCTCTCAAATGAGCTTGTCTTCGGGGGATCTTCTTCCAGAGATGATGGAGAGCGAAATGCCTCCTTCGGACTCCTCCGCTCCGGAAGCGGGCGACCCTGAAGTGTCGTCGCGGAGGGCCTCTCCGAGTCCGGTGAGGCCAGAAGATAATCCCGTTGACCCCCAAAGCTCCCAGTGTCTGGCTCCCGAAGAGAGCACACAAAAGAGTCCGGCACCGTCCAGTGTGCGATCGGATGTTCTAAGGGAGTTGGTGGGGCGAGCGGCCATCTCAGATGAACACCGTGTGCTGATGAATACGGTGATGGAGAGAATCTCGTCCGCCGAAAGTGGATTGCATAAAGCTTTTACGAGTCTACTGACAGGCTTTGAGGTACGTAAAAGAATATCTGATAGTCCTGCACATACTAGGTGTGCCCTGTGTAGATAGTAGCCCCTGAGACTCTGGTTGTCGTCGGAAACGACGGCGACCAGAGGATCATATTCCCAGGTAATAACCATACTACCTCTATGTGCAGGTGATGGAAGCTCCGGTGGCTAGCCGGACTAGCGAATTTGCCCGTTTAGAACGGCAGTTGGATGCGGCAGACGCCGACATCGAGCTTGTTAACAAAAGGCTTGACGAGGCACAGGGTAAGTGTCATTATCTGGTAAATGCCACATAGGAAGAGCAGCATGATGCCAGTATCTTTAATATGTTGTGACTGCAGATGGAGCTTTCACTGTTGAAGCCTTGCGGGCAGAACTTGCCCGAGCCAAGGAACAAGCGAGGTTGGGTAATGCGGCTGCTTTGAAGGCGGCCGAAGAGTTGCAAGACAAGAAGGCCGCTCATGGCGAGAGCCGAGATAAGATGGCCAAGATGGCCATAGAATTAAAAGCCGTCGTCGACTGTTGCCCGGTTCTTGAAAAGGAAAACCAGGCGAAGGCATCGGACCTTGAGAAGGCTGCTGCAACGGGAAAAGACCTCCGCTCTGCTATGAGGGCAAAGAAGGAGGAGCTGCGGGAAGCCGGGGATATTGTAGCTGGGAAATCCTTTATGTTGCGGAGGAAGTTCGGAGATCCACGGTATGCTCCTCTGGATCGGCTGTGGAGTTCGGAGGATGTGTATATGGATTTGGCAGCGAGCTCTGCCGATGCGGCCAAGTATTTCCAGGGTCAGACGGACCGTGAAGTAGACCAACTATTTTGGAGACAATTCCATTCTCCTGAGCGTCCGTTTCATTGTCTGACCAATTAGCCGAATGGGACGAACTAAATAGGTTGTCCGGACTCTCCATGAGGTCTGTGGTGGATCAGCTATGACCGGAAAGGTCAAAACCGAACAACTATTTCAGCTTGGTGCAGCAGTTCCTTGACGTGATGCCGCGCATTAATGCGATGAAGAGGTCGGCGTGCATAGAGGGCGCACAGATGGCCTTTGCCCGTGTTAAAGCAAACTGGGTGGATATGGATGCTACCACTGTTGCAGCACGAGATTCGGCTGTAGGTCGAAGGGCTGCTGAGCACTACTTTGAAGAAGTTCTTGAGGGTGCTCGTTTGATAGAGACCTAGTGCTCAAAAAATATTATGTTTGAGTGATATGTAATCTCATTGTAAGCGAAATGCTTTTATAAATTTTCATAAGGCTATTTTTATACTTTTGCCTGAAAGTAATATGATGCCTCCTGGGCGGCCGTTTATGTATACATGTGTATAACCTGAAAGATTGCAGTCGTCGGCTTCAACCCCCACGCATATAATGTGGAGGTGTTCGCAGAAACACGCATTCACACTTAACCCAACGTCTTGGTCCTATTAAGGAGGTGATAGCAGAGCGAGCGAGGCAACCAAACTATAATGCTTTAACACTTTCACTTAGCCATATGAGTTTGACAGTGGGGCTGCTAGATAGCCCGTGGTGGCTCCGCACTCTCCCGATCCCGGGGTGCGTACATGCCTAGCCGGAAAACGGCCCTTCGTTAAGGCGGAGGAATTCTAACATTCCCATGGGTCATCGAGTGGTTGACCAGTCTCATGCTATATCATGACAGTCAGTTTTCGGCTTTCTCTACTGAGGTGCTCGTCCGGATGAACCAGGGCACAATCGCAGTAGTTCTCCTGGTGCTACCTTAGCCGGTAAAGCGGAACGTAAGGCACCAAAACACAGGAGTCGGGCAAACCCAACATTTGACCAAAGACAATGATTCGGAGCTGATGCATATAGGGTCAAACTCGCGATGCCGAACACTCCCTAAGGTATTTGGTCTTTGTGGTATAAACCGGGCCTAAAGAATGGCCTTTGTAAGAAGCCCCTTGTGTCCAGGTACGTGCATTGTTCTTGCATGGCCACATGCCAAGACGTCAACATCCTTCTCAACGGTGGATATGTATCAACAAGAGACAGTAAAAAAGGTTTACGTAGGGTCTTAATCTAAAAGGAATCCTTGGGGCGGGTCCCTGCTGCACGTCTGCGCCTATGTCTCTGTTGTGCCGTATCCTGGACGGGTGTAGCACGGTGATCGTCTGTAAAAGAGAGGAATTTAGGTGAAAAGGTTGTCGTGCAAAAAGATAGTTTTCTAAAGAAACCATGTGTAATTCAAGATGAGAAGAAATTGCCACTTGTCTGCGCGTGTTGAGCCTCTTGTATTGACGAATAGGGGTGTGACCGTTTATTCGGTATAAGTAGCGGTGCCGGACTCGATTAGTTGTGTCTGAGGTCTTGACGACCTATTGGACGCTTTCTGGTCCGGGCGCCTTTAGTGTGCGGCTGCCAAGGCAGCCTCACTCTCTTCGGCATGCAGAGATCGCTTGATATTTCCATGCACTGTAATGATGCCACGTGGACTGGGCATCTTGAGTGTGAGGGAGGCGTAGTGTGGTATTGCATTAAAGCGAGCGAAAGCTTCGCGTCCGAGTAGTGCTTGATAGCCACTTTGAAACGGAGCAATGTGGAAAGTTAAATGCTCGCGACAGAAGTTATCGGGGGAGCCGAATATAACTTGTAGTAGGAGGGAGCCCGTACAACAAGCCCCTGGGCCTGGCGTTACTCCTTTAAAGGTAGTATTGCTATGGCGAATTTGTGTTGGGTCTAACCCCATCTCGCGGATTGTATCCTGATATATTAGGTTTAGGCTGCTGCCGTCGTCCATCAAGACTCGTGTGAAGTGATATCCGCCAATTACTGGGTCTAATACCAGGGCAGCCCATCCTGTGTGTCGGATACTTGCTGAGTAATCGCGATGGTCGAAAGTGATCGGTTGAGACGACCAGTGGCAGGACTTCGCGGTAACAGGCACTTGTGTATATTTTCCTGGGAGTGCCGCGTTGTTTTTTCCCTTGATCACGTGTAACATGTTTACCGTTTTGACTTCGGGTGGAAATTTCTTTTGTTCCCCCGTGTCTTGCTTGGGAGGTTCGTCCTCGTCTTCACTTGGTGTATCCTCCCCCTTGTGTACGGCGTTGAGCTTGCCGGACTGCTTGAAGACCCAACATTCTCTGTGGGTATGATTAGCAGGTTTGCCAGGGGTACTATGGATCTGACATACTTGGTCCAGAATTTTATTGAGGCTGGACAGTTCATCCCTGGTGCCTTTAGGGGGCGGCTTTTGACCTGGCCGAGAGACTTTCAATCTGGCGTTTACTGCCGTGCCCTTCGTGTTGTCTTCTTTATTCCGGCGTTTGTTATTGCTATTGCGCCGTGATTTCCTGTTTCCATCTCTAACTTCAGATGTACTGGGATCGCTGGTGCTGCATCTGGCTAGCCAGCTGTCCTCACCCGCGCAAAAGCGGGTCATGAGGTTTGTTAATGCGGCCATCGTTCTCGGCTTATTTTGGCCAAGGTGTCTGGCGAGCCATTCGTCATGGACGCTATGCTTGAAAGCTGCTAAGGCTTCGGCGTCCGGACAGTCGACAATCTGGTTCTTTTTAGTAAGAAACCTATTCCAAAGCTTTCAGGCTGACTCTCCGGGCTGTTGAGTTATATGACTCAGATCGTCTGCATCCGGAGGTCGGACGTAAGTCCCTTGAAAATTTGCCCAAAAGGCGTTTTCGAGCTCTTCCCAACTTCCAATGGAGCTTTCGGGGAGGCCTTTGAGCCAGTGATGAGCTGGCCCTTTGAGCTTGAGGGGTAAGTACTTGATGGCGTGGAGATCATCTCCTTGAGCCATATGGATATGAAGGATGTAGTCCTCAATCCAGACCCCAGGGTCTGTTGTTCCGCCGTATGCCTCTATGTTTACGGGCTTGAATCCCTCTGGAAATTCATGGTCCAGCACCTCATCGGTGAAACACAGGGGGTGTGCGGCACCCCTGTAGCTGGGTGTGCCGCGTTGTTTGGATGTTCGTTGTGTTGCATTGTATGCCGGGGCGCGCTTGCGTGGTCCATAGATGGATCTTGTTGCGCCGTCCTTTGGGTGCGAGCCCTCGCATGGGTCACGTGTTGTATTGTGAGCGGCGTTGTATGCCGTTCTGTGTTGGTAGAGGGGTCGTCTATCCGACCAGGTGGCTGCTTTGATATTTGGTTGTGGGGGGTCTGAGGCCTCCTCATTGAATTCGGGTAGCAGTTTCCGCTTTGGGTAGCTCTTGGAGGGGCGATTGTCGCCGTACTTTGCTGCAGTGTTGAGTATTTTGCTCCATCTGAATTGGAGTGTGTTTTGCGTGGCCTTGAGCCTTCGCTTTTGCTTTTTAAGGCTCCTCGCGGTGGCAACGAGCCTTTTACGGGCATTCTGCTGCTCCGGGTGCCTGTCCGGCGTTATGTCGTCCGGACCATTATCCTTGATAGGATTTGTTTGTTTAGTTTGATTATCCGGATTGCCGTTGTCCGGCAGCGGTTCGCCCTGCTCCAGCGCTGGGTCTGTGTGATCGCTATTTCTGTCGAGGCGGGATTTGGGGCGGCGCTTGCGTCGCCGCTTTGACTGCTTTTTGAGGGAACAATCCTTCGGTGCGTCCTTCCGCTCCTCGTCGTCATCTTTTGGTGCGTCCACCATGTATACATCGTATGACGAGGTGGCGTTCCAGGGTTCAATAGGCGCTGGTTTTTCATCATCTCCTTCATTGGCGTCCATACCGTCAATGTCGTCGGAGTCGAAGTCGAGCATGTCTGTTAAATCGTCAACAATGGCTACCAAGTGGGTGGTGGGTGGGCTTTGAATTTCTTCATCGTCCGCATCCCAATCTTGCTGACCGTAGTCTGGCCAGGGCTCCCTTGATAAAGAGAGAGACTTTAATGTCTTCAGAATATCGCCGAAAGGCGAGTGCTGAAAGATGTCCGCGGTAGTAGACTTCATGATCGGTGCCCGATCGGATTCGATCGGCAGGGGTGCGAGGGGTTCGGAGTTCGGAGAGGAGTCCGGCTCCTTGGAGTCATGAGTCTCGCGGAGTGTGGGGCTGGTGTTCGGCTTGATTGCCGTTGGATCGCAGCCCCCGAGGCAGTGTGCGGCACCGCATCCTCGATCGGTGCCGTTGGCTCCAAATCAAGGGTCGAAGCCGATGCGGGTGCGGCCTCTAGTGCACTGTTCGATGGCAGAGCTAGATCATGCTCGTCGTAACAGTGCGGCGCGCTCGGCAGTGGCTCGAATTCGTCGAAGATCAAGTCCCCGCGGATATCAGCCGTGTTGTTTAAACTTCCAAATCTGACCTGACGGCCAGGGGCGTAGCTTTCGATCTGCTCCAGATGGCCAAGTGAATTGGCCCGCAGTGCGAAGCCGCCGAAGACGAAGATCTGTCTGGGGAGGAAGGTCTCACCCTGGACTGCGTCGCTATTGATGATCGTAGGAGCCATTGAGCCTGATGGCGATGACACAGAGGAACTCTCAATGAAAGCACCAATGTCGGTGTCAAAACCGGCGGATCTCGGGTAGGGGGTCCCGAACTGTGCGTCTAGGCCGGATGGTAACAGGAGGCAAGGGACATGAAGTTTTACCCAGGTTCGGTCCCTCTCGATGGAGGTAAAACCCTACGTCCTGCTTGATTAATATTGATGATATGGGTAGTACAAGAGTAGATGTACCACGAGATCAGAGAGGCTAAACCCTAGAAGCTAGCCTATGGTATGATTGTTGATGTGTATGTTGTCCTACAGACTAAAACCCTCCGGTTTATATAGACACCGGATAGGGTTAGGGTTACATAGAGTCGGTTACAATGGTAGGAGATCTGAATATCCGTATCGCCAAGCTTGCCTTCCACGCCAAGGAAAGTCCCTTCCAGACACAAGACGAAGTCTTCAATCTTGTATCTTCATAGTCCAGGAGTCCAGCTGAAGGTATAGTCCGGCCATCCGGACACCCCCTAATCCAGGACTCCCTCAACCTGCAACTGGCATTTTCCTTCATCTTCAGTATAATATTTCCAAGATGGGAAGATACGCACATACGATTTAACAACATCAAATGCGATAGATGCTAAACTATGACTAGCTGGTTGTGCTTCGTCCACAGGAATAGGCGTACTAACTAGTGGAGTTGGGGTTCGCCGTGATAGTACTGGCCCTTTGGGCACTGGAGATGCCTTACTAACTGCTCTTGTTTGGGAGCTCTGTGGTGGAGATGGTGCTGTGTCAACAGGAACTGGGTTACTATTGGCTGGGGTTGGGGTTAGATTGGGTGAAGCTGGTTCTCTGTCCATCATAGTAGGGGTACAATCTGTGAGAGTTTGGGTTATGTGTGGTAGGGCTGGTTCTTGTGCATGTACAACCGGGGTGCTATCTCCACCAAGAGGTAGCACTGTTTTATTTGAAGACCATGTTTTTAGTCCGCTAGATACTGGCATCACCCGCTCCAATTCAAATGGCTGATAAACATGAAACATAGTTGAATTTACAGACATTGTATGAGAGACAGATGCAATAGATAGTGTGGAAAAAAGAGGGCATGAAATAGTTGACATGTATATTGTTTAACTAAAACGGATAGCATGACATAATTTCACATATATGATGTCTATCTAAACTGGATAGCATAGCATAACATAATTCAAAGATATGATGAATAACTAAACAGGATCGCATGACATAATTCACCTATATGTTATCTAAGTAATCAGGATAGCATCACTTAATTCATATATGTGATTTATATGCTAAACAGAGGGCATTCGATATGATTTCTGAACTAAGAACATGGTGTTGAATATTGTGTATATGATGTCTAAACTATGCAATGCAAGACACCGTATGCATGATATGAGCAATATAACCGTGCCAAGTTAGAGCATACACCTCAGTGGGGGAATAGGACTGGTCATCTGTCTCTGAATCCATCTCTGAGGAGCTATCGGGACCCAACAAGAGATCTGCTTTGACAGGTAGCACTGTCTGCTCTGAAGGCCTTGTTTTCACTCCAGATTTTTCCATCTCCCACCCAAATGGCTGATTCACAAGAAGAGTATTTTAATGTACAAACATTGTCGACAAATGGAAGTGTAATGAAGAAAAGGATGGGCAAGATATCATTCAAATATATGATGCCTGGTTAAACATGATGGCATTGCACATTTGACATATATTATGGCTGGCTAAAAGACACGAGACTGCATAATTCCCATATATGATATAGAAACTAAACATGTGGCATTATAGAACATGTCTAAACTAAGCAGATGACATATATGATGTCAAAAGTAGGCACTGCAAGGCAACATATGCATGATATGACTAA
>NC_041392.1:249628018-249632011 GCF_002162155.2 Triticum dicoccoides | reverse complement strand
GGTTAGCGGCGTCCGAATCCGCCTCAGGACAGATATCTTCCTCTGGATTACAATTTGGAGAGGGGTGGGGAGGGTTTGCCATTGAACCCACCATGGAGCGATGTCTGCATGACATTGTATTGCCGCGCAAAACTCTTCTCTTTTTCTCTACATGTTTAGCATGATTGTGTACAATATCTGACATGCATACGAAAAAAATATGGTGAGATTATGTAAGGAGAGCATGCAAAATTTAGAGTGATGGTAACAACCAGTGGATCAATGTTTTTCCGTTGAACCAAAATAGCCCTAATGGATCGACGTGAATGTATAGTAATAAGTGATGCAACAAGTGTACAACCTCTTTGCCGTAGCCGTGTCGACCTCAGCATCATTGGGTTGGTCGCTGAAGCAGTTGGGGTAGAGGTGGCTGTCGGAGGTGTGGAGGAAGATCTGAGGAATCTTAGACGGCGTCTAGGGCACTGCTCTATTGTGATGGATCATTCTGTCGTTGGAGCAGCTCTGGTGAGCCGTAAGACGTCAAGGCTGAAGCAGCACAAGACAGACATCGTCAATCTCAAGTGGGATTCTAATAGCATCTCCAATAGATGATGTAAAATGGATGTAAAATTAACATCACCAAAAACCACCTGACTACAACAGATGAGGTAAAAACTGTTGACTCTGAACTTAACTGTCGAAACTGAAATTTACTATGGAATCTAAATGCTACTGTCGAAACTGAACGCAATGGTAGCAGAGAGGCACTTGACATGTAGTTTAGGGAGGGCCTGCAGTTCATATTCAACCTGCACCCCCCTGAGCCGCCAGCCACCACCGGCCGAACCGCCAGCCCCAGCGCCGCCTCACCGCCCCGAAACAACTCGCCACCGCCGCCCCGACAAGCCCTCTAGGCTCCCGCCCCCCACCCTGAACCCTAAGATACATAGTGGGGTACCTCTCCGGCGAGCCCCCGTCCCCGCTGCGGGTGGTTCTTCCTTAACTCCGGCGAGCCCCCCAACCCCTAAAAATCGACTGACCCAAAAGTCGATTCAGTCGACTGAAGTGTGGCTTAATCGGAGCAGAGCAGCAGCACAAGCGAGGGGGAGAGCAGCAACAGCAGCTGGGAGAGCGAGCGATCGAGCGAGAGCCGGAGCAGCAGCAGCAGATCCGGCTGGTATGGACGCCGCCGCCGAAGGGGCCTCGCACTGGGGGAGAGCCGCCGTGGAGATGTCGCCCGCGGCGCCGGCTTCAAGGTAGTCGCTCCATGGGGGTGTGGGATGGAGCACCGTCGGCGCCGGGAGGTCGAGTTAAGGAGAAGGTGCAATGCGATGAGTGTACAACCTCTTTGGTGGTGCCGAGTAGGCCTCGGCTTTGTCCGAGGAGTCGGTGAGGATGTTGCGGTTTCGGTGGAGCATGTTAAGGAGGCACCGTGGGGATGGAGCAGCCGCGATAGACGAGGTGATCGTCGGAGCAGCTCCTTGGAGGTGGAGGACGGGGCGGCTGAACCGGCGGGATGACGAGATGGACGACATATCCTCATCCGGGGAGGTGGACGCAGGACGTCGAGCTGTTGCGGTGGACGACGTCGTCAGGGAAGAGGCTCCGGCTGGGCAGTGGTGACATGGCGGACGAAGGAGGGTGGGGTTTCGCGGCTGGAGCGGAGAGGTTATGGCGGCCTGGGATTACGAATGGCGAAAAGGGGGCGATGGGAGGGGGTGAAGCATGACTTAGGAATGTGCTTGTCCGAAATGTAGAGTGTGTTACAAAAGTACCCCCCCCCCCACCGATTTGAACTAGCGGCCCTTTCGGCTCAGGGTTAGAAGGGGGATTTCGCGTGTCGGGATTTGGCAGCTGGAGGGAGTTTTCGCGCGCGTTGTAATTTCGGGATAGCAAGGCGCGGGTTGTGAAGGTGCCAGTTTTGGGAGCACGATATCTGAATTTTCGGGATATAACAAGACACGGGTTGAATTTTAGGGACAAGCCTAACGTGTAGTAATATTGTAGTTGTATGTACCAAATCAATTCGCACTTCCCTCAACCAAAAAGAAAACGAAAAAAATAAAAAATATTCACACCACACAAAGAGAAAGCCTTGCCCCGTTTTACTATACAAATGCTATTCAAAGCTACTCCCTCCTTCCATCTATATAGGGCCTAATGCGTTTTTTGATGCTAACTTTGACCAAATATTAGAGCAATGCTTTATGACATGCAACTTACACAAAGCACACCGTTAAATTCGTCTGTGAAAGGTTCTTTCAATGATATAATTTTCACATTGTGCATGTCATGTACTATTAATCTTGTCAATAGTCAAAGGCGGTCTTAAAAATCTCATTACGCCCTATATAGATGGAAGGAGGGAGTATGAATCCATGTTATGTCCGACTAAAACTTTTTCGCTTGCTGTATAATGCATGTAACCTACTCATACCAACATTTTAGTGCATTCCAAATGTCTATACTACCGCTGCAATTCGAACAAAATTTGAATTCGTTTCTCTATTTCAATAAGAATCTACAATCATGATTGTTGCCAACTTCAACCATCATAATTTCCTTGCTATCCGCCAGATATAAATCAGACGACCTATAATGCAGGATGGCAGGCACATCATCATCAACAACTCCGTTTTTTATAAGAGCAGAGATAAAATATATTAAATGTAGTATACCATGTTCATAACCACACCATGTGTATCACCGTTATATATATTCACACATCCATCGGTTTGAAACACTATGATAAATTCTTCAAATATCCGAATTCGCTTTTTATAATGAAGTATATATGATCTCTATTCATCTTTTACACCCACACAACCCTCTTATCTTTGTAGCTAGCGCTAACTTTCTCTTGTGCATGCACACGCCCGCATCCCTCTCACCCTCCCTCAACATTCTCTAGCTCCATCGCGCAAATTCGTCTTTTCACTTTAGGTCGTTCACCCACGGTGTGTGTAGGCCCCCAGCTCCTTCTTTACGGCACACATCGATCGATATGCCTCTCTAGCCAGGTGTGCCTAGCACAAACACAAGCTTCCCCTCTTCTCTTGTCACCGTCCATGCCTCACTCCCACCACTCTTTTCATCGTTCTCGTACTCGCACACTCCTCCCCCTCGATATAGTATGCCTCTCGTACCACCTCCTACATGCATCCCTCTCTCTCTATCCTTCTCCTCGTGCCTCATTTGCTTCTAACACACACATGCATGTATACCGATCGATCTCCCAACATATACCTAGATCGACTTTAACTACCCCCCATCGATCGACGTACCTCACAAGTTATGTCTCTCCTTTCTCGTACAAAGGGCGATTTGATCTTCCTATGTAGTTACGTCTGCTTACCACAGCCACATCGTCCCTCCTCATCATTCGTGCATGCCTCCTGACCCGTCTCTCACACGCACGTGCATAGACAACAAGCAGCCATCTCCTCTCTTATTGATATTGCGGGCGTGCCCTCCGTTTGTCTAGCAAGCCTATCCCACCATTTGTTAGAAGCAACTCCACTACCACCCCCTCCAACACTCTAGCTCTGTCTCTCTCCCAACCTTATTCATCTCTTGCACATATGCATGGATGCCGATCGATCTCCCTTAATACATGAGGCAGATCGATCTCCTTAATACATGAGGTAGGCCTCTCTCCTCGTCCACACATATACCACCATTGTACCTCTATAGTTAATTGGGCCTCCCTCTTCCCCCACCACACACTGATAGTCGAGCGCTGCAGGTAGGTATCCATGCCACAGAGACAAACTACACATATCCCATCTCACGTATCAGTAGGCCAACCACTCTATATCTTTGACATGGGCACACACAAATTCGATGGCACTCTTTATCGATCGCGCGCGCACACACACACACACATCATCCCTCTCTTCGATTCTATGGACACCTCAAGCCGATGATACCTCCATTCTCTTCTCGTGGATCGCCCCCTCTATATATATATGTTATATCCAGGACTCTATTTCACACACATTGCATATGTTAAAT
>NC_041392.1:249614772-249627763 GCF_002162155.2 Triticum dicoccoides | reverse complement strand
CTCTCACACAACCCCACATAGGTGGTGTACGTATACAAGAAGAGAATAGGTGCACCGTGCATGTACTCACGCTTCGTGCCCAGCCACACCCGCGCAAGTACACAGTGGAGCTCATTTCTCCGCAGAAGCTGAATTTGTTTTTGAAACATCAAGTGGCCAGAGACTTGAAAACTTATTTGCCCATTAGTGACTTGTCAGGGTGGTGGATTTTAGTTTGTACGACAATGCTGCATCCACCTAAAGTAACGAAAGTTCTTACGTAAACTTCCTAGTAATTCCCTCTTCGTAGGTGCAACATTACTCCTAACATTTGTAATATCAGTTTTAAACTTGTAATATTGTTGTGTCCTATTCCCGCATTTTCAAAATCCTGCAAATCAAACAGGTCTTGAGTTGGTGATGATGTTGTGCCTCCCATCTTTCACCAATAGCCGTCGGATCTAGATCTGACACATACAAACCAAGCTTCTCCATTTTTGCAAAAAGATGCCCGCACTTGTTCCCTATTTACAAACAACTCCTTGTCTCTCACAATCAGCCTCATCTCCTCCTCACCACATCTAGGAGTAGAAGGCCGTGGAAAAATTTGGCGCGATGGCCGTTGCCAGAGCCGTCCACCCCCAATCTTGGTGTTCCGTGCAATGCACGGGCATCTACGCACGGGAAATTATGTCGAACAGGGCTAGTTGTAAGCAGGCTAGCTCTACAGCCATGATGATAGTGACTACAGGCGGTGAGGCTGACTATGGTATGCCGAACATGGCGCCTATACTCAGGTGTCATCTCCGGCGCAGGGTCTTGTCACTTCACTGTGAGGAGCAGCACGTAATAATTTGACCAACGGATAGTACAGTGCTAGTACTCCTACTACTACTCCTACATTGGTAGTACTACTACTAGTACTAGTAGCACCACCGTCTGGATTTAGGAGTACTACAACATCCATCTGGATTTTAGTATTTGACTAGCAATATCTAGTAATGCATGTCACCAAAAATGTACTACACCCTCTATAAATAAATACATGGTGTTTTATTCCTATCGGCGAGAGAACTTAATGTTTTTTTGCTACTCCTAACTAGAGTACTAATAAGATTACATGCAATGAAATAAACACTGCATGTCATGTTTGGTAGTCTCAAGTCATTGAAAGCATGCACGGCCCACATCTCTCATTGGTTGATATGTCACGAAATAAGAAACAAGGAGGGAGTTAATGCACCGTGCCTAAGTATTTTGGGATTATTTGGTTTTGTAAGGTGACTTACACAACATTTTTGTTTACATGCATTAACATTTTATTAGTTAAATCAAAGGTCAAAACTTGGCGCAAAATGCAAAGGGGACCAATAAACCAGTAAACATCAAACTTCTCTTGTTTGGCCCCAACTAGAGGTCCGGTGAGATGACTATACTGCACCGGCACAGAGGGGGACGCGGCTTCATATTGGGTGAATGACAAGTGGCCCCAGGGGGTGGCTGGCCCACCTATCATACAGCCAAAGGCACGTGCACTAGAGGGCTGAGGAGTAGTACGAAGTCCTACGCACCCACGCACGCTAACCAAGGGCTGAGTGATCACTCGAATCGCAAGATCAGTTGACTAGAAGCTACGCTAGACCCATGGAGGCGATGAGCGCGAGCATCAACCGGCTGTGCCAGATGGTCCACGACGCCGGCCTGCGGCCCGGCACCGAGGAACGTCTCCAGGTAGTATTGCTTGAGGCCGCCAGGGCGAGGGGCCGCTTGGACGACAGCTTCGTCTCCTTGTTCGACGAGGTCCTCGTCGGTTTCCTCGACAAGTTCACCGTCGTCATGAAGCTTGCGGACGACTTTGACGTAAGCCTCCAGCTGACGCGCCTAGGCTCTGCAATGCCCGCCACCCTCAACGACCACTATGGTAACAACCTCTTTGACGCATTGGTGGCCCTGCGACTGCCCACTGTCGTGCCGGAGAATGTCCACCTCGAGGTCGCGCTCGCCGCGCAGCGCCTGGCGCAGCAAGACACCATCGACATAATCACCCACGTCTACGCGCAAATCGTCCACAAGGACTACTACATGCAAGAGGAGGATGATAGGATGCTGGCCTTCTTGGAGCGCAGGGCAACCTTGGACGGCACTGTTCAGAAGCACGTTGAGCTCGCCGCCAACGCCGCCGCTCCTCACACGTCGGTTGGTGACCCGGCGCACTAGGGCGTGAGGATGTCATTGAACGTTGATGGATCCGTATGTATTTTTATCTTTTCGTCAAATCCATGTAGTAGTATATGATACTACAGTAATTATCTTACCTTTCACATCAACTTCATAATTTTCGTACGTACTCCATGCATGAACGGTGCCAGAACCAAACTTCTCATTACTCTAGGCAAAATCGTTATTTTCTATCTATCGGTCGCGCCATGGAGCAGAACCAAATTTTACAAGTTACGAGTTCAAAAGGAAAAGCCTGCCGTGTTCACGTCGCACCCCCACACGGTTGGTCCGGCACGCCGCTCAAGCGAGAATGTGTGGGGTGTTGCATTTTCACTTACAAGTGGGACCGCAGTTGAGCAAACCGACTATCGGCAAACGCCCACCCCGCCCACTGCGCGATGACTGAGAAAACAGGAGGGAGAAGAGATGGCTGTAGCATGGACTCCAAGAAAATTGGTGTCGGATGGGACTCGTGTGGGTGGCGTGTGCCGTAGTGCTAGACGTGAATGCTACTGAGTTATGGCCCATGCCACCCCACTATATCGAGCCTATATCGAGGTACGTAGAACAAATTTCCTGCAGTCCGTGCTCAGCCCTCCTCTATCTCTCTTCTCAGCCAGCCAGCGGATGCACATAGCCCATCGTCTGTTTGCTCACATGCGTAGGACCCACTGAACCTGCACATCTTTCACCTCGACATGCTGGTGATGAAAAACAAATCCAATAAAGATCTTTGGTGGCCGCTTTTGGAGTTACTCAAGAGTAGTAAGATTCTATTTACAGTTTAACCCAAGATGCACATCTCGTGGCTTCAACTACCACTCTATTTTCTTTCATGACACGACCTGGATGCTGGATGTCCCACGTGTCGGCAAAAGAAGGAAGAGCCCAACCAAATCTTCGGTTCTGCTCTCGGATGAGATTAGTGCACTTGTTGATACTCCTACTAGAATAGAGGCTAGACATGAGACTAGATGCGAGGAAGCAACGTCTACTTCTTTACACTCGAAGAAGAAAGAAGCACGCAAGATCGAGCCTCTGCAGATCAACAATGAATGCACCGAGAAGGCACTAATCCAACTTACAGGGGTAGTAAAATGTTTTCTTGTGGTTCTTGTTTTCTTTGATCTTGCTTTTCTAGTCAAAATTATCATTGGAGTTCATGCAAAACGGAGGTGCGTTTGGGGTCATGCGTTGGAGTTGGCCTTACAAGTGGGACCGCAGTTAAGGAAACCGACTATCGGCAAACCACCACCTCGCCCGCCGCGTGATGGCTGAAGTTAGAGAAACGACAAGGTTGAAGAGATTGCTCTAGCACAGACTCCAAGAAATAATATGGTGTCAGATGGATGTCGTGGTGGTGGCGTGTGCTGTACTCCTGGATGTGAATGCTTGTTCTGGCCCATGCCACCCTACTACTCCTACTACTTACTCCTACTAGTATATAGTATACTAGTATCAAGGATTCGAGGTGCTGGTTACGTACAACGAACACATTAACATATGGCTACAGTAAAAACACCCGCCCGACGCGCGAAGCATGTGAAGCTAGTAAAAATTTAGAGAAGCGACTCGAAAGCCATTCATAAATTTAGTAAGTTTATCACATGCATATCATTTTATTACATACAACAGGTCATCAACCCACATCAACAACGAGGATACATTATAAATACTAAAGTTTTCATCACACAACAAATAACAAGCCATGAAATGAACTTCAACTCAACCATTCCGCAGCGTTGGAAACGCTTGCTTTGAACCACAAGTGATTCTCTGGGACGGGCCATCGGTTGTCGATCTGGAGACCAACGCAGGACCGATCATCCAAGCTGAAGTGGCCTACTATATCAGTACCAGGGTAGGGAACCACCCAAATGTCCAAGGTATAGACACAGTTGCTTCTCATAAATGTGTCAACAGTAGTTGGATCGCCTTTCACCATCATCGAATAGTTTTGTCCAAGGAAGAGGGAGTTTTCTCCAAGACTATCAATTCTGTGCCAGGGAGAAGGAGTTGGCGCTAGCACACTAGTATCCATCCCGAATACCATGCAACGGGTGTTGGAATAGGTCCGGAGAGTGCGACCATGGGAGACACCTACTTCCTTAGCAGTAACATCATCAGTGGGCTGTATACACACAAGAAGAGGTGATCCATCGGAATTAGTTGCCAGGCGCCACAGAGTATATCGGCGCTGCTCGTGATCATCACCATCGGCATCTCCCCCTTGGTTATAAAAATTTTCAAGCATAGGTGGTGGGATGTTCACAGGACCTTGGAAACACAAGAAGAAGGTTAATTAGTAAAGGGAAACTTGCTAACCCGCATGCATGTGGATGAAACAATTATAATTACGGTGGAAGACAAACGTACCGAAACTACTAGGATGCCATGCAAAAACAGTGCCACGAGTGGTGGCAGCAAACACAAGGCCCTCGTATTGAATTGCATCACAGTACTCATCCGTGTACATAAACTGATTTTTGAGCAATATCCATCGAGTCGAACCACGAAGGACGGCAACAAGCTTGTCGAAGATAGCAACAACTTGATAGTTGTTGTAATTCCAAGAGCGGTTGGGAACTCGACAAATTGCTATCTTCCGTAGAAGACAGTCACCATGATTGTATTTGAACGTGCGTACATTACCGGTGTGCTCAACCTCTAGGCAGTGTGCTGAGATTTTTGGAAGTGGAACCCGGTGATGAGTGTACACATTCACAAGTTCCCACTCGCAGTTGAACCCAATGTAAACAACCCAATCTCCATTTGTGCCAGCCCAAGCCTTGCCCTCAAGCGATGGCATCTTAACATCATACGTATCATTATCAAGTGGCATCAACTGGCACAGGGCGAGGCCTCCGTCGTGCCGGCGCCAGTCATCAGGGTCACGGCAAAGAAGATAGGGGAGATCAAACCGCTCCTTGACTCTTGGGTTCTTCGTAATGATGTTATTAGTTGAGTCCAGAATGGGCTTGAACGAACCTGCCATGCTAGCCGAGGTGATGACGTCGCATCGATCAATGAGTTCCTCCACCACGTCATCTTTCAGATTGGGGCAAGAATAACGGGGTCGTTTCCGGCCTGTTCCCTCCATGGAGAAGATGATCGAACAATGGCAGAAGAAAGGGTGAAGGGCTGAAGGAAAATGTAGGAGGGAGAGGAAGAGCGTGCGACAACAGTTCCAAATTGAGAGGGAAAGGCGAAGAGTCGGTGGACGGTTGCGAGTTTGCCACGGTTCACGAAGAGGCGCCCCGGCCTACACGTCCGTTTGGAAATACTCCTACTGTTCGCCGTCGTATCACTGATATGTTGGAACGGGACCACATTTCAATGAAACATGGTGTGTAATTTCTCGTGCAAAATGCGATCTGGCCGCGTTGGCCCGAGGTGCCGCATTAGTTATCGACCTTTATTTTTTTAATGGCGTGCCGATCAGTTTTGAAGCACGACTAACTGGTATTGTACGTGGAGAGGATGGCAGCAGGGACCCGCCAAGGTCATGGCAGTACGCAAGCAAGTGCCTCCTTATTTCAAGCCAATAAAAAATGGCTCATCCTAGTGGATTTCTGACATCTGGGTCCCATGCCATTGTCAATGTAGTCAATAAACGAGAGAATTGCACAACGAGCGGCTGACACTAGGGACCCAGCAGCTCGCCTAGTTATTTTTGTTTTGGGTTAATTTGATAAATGCCACTCCAAATCTGGTGTATCTGAGAAATGCCACTGCAATTTCCAAACTTTGAAAAATGCTATTTCATGCCATCTCTAGTGGCATTTTTCGAAGTCTGGAGTGGCGTTTTCAAAGTTTGCAAACTGCAGTGGCGTTTTTCAAAGTTTGCAAAAATTGCAGTGGCATTTTTCAAAGTTTGGAAATTGTAGTGGCATTTTTATGAATCGCCATAATTGGAGTGGCATTTATCTAATTTGTTTTTGAGACGGAAGCAGGGTGTCAACTGGGCTGTGCGGGACACTCTGGCCTGTCTAGACAACCTTTTCTTTTATGTTTACCACAGACCAGCCCAGTAGTTTTTTTTCTTTCTAAAAATGGCTAGCCCAGTTCTTTTGTGATTTGTCAAGTAAGTCGCTTTATCAGGCGTGTTGGGCAGCAAATCTTTCAAGACGAGGAGAGCTTCATTCGGCTGGCCGAGAAAATGGCCTATCAGTAATGAGAAATGGGTTGTACATTTTTAAAACACATCAAACCGGCAATTATTTTCAACTATCTTTTTTTCATTTCGAGATTTTAAATTGCATTGATTTTTGTGCATGGACAATTTATTGGATTTTATATTGATATACCAGTCTGAACGTGACTTGAAATTTCGGGATTAAAAATAGTTCAGACTGCACCGACATATGCAAAATTTCGTATAATTTTTTAACCGTGGCCACAATATGGGCTGTAATGCTAACATAAAGAATATGGGCTCCAAAAAAACCCATAAGAATTAGCAAATGGGCTGTAAATTATTTGAAATAATGGCAGATGGGTTGTATGCTGTTTTCCACAAATTTGAGGCTTTCCACAGATGGCCTGTATACTGTTGGATGTCCATCCAACAACCGTCGTGCTTCTTCAATCTCTGCTCTTCCTGCTCCAGCCGCTCAAACAAGTGCCGGCGGGACTGCCTGCTCCCTCCTCCCCGTGGCCAGCTGTGCTGCCGCGCAGGCCTCACCGCCCCATCGTACTCCCATTGCTGGCCTAGCCATCCCTCCACGCACCCACACCTGCTGTTATTCTCTGGCGACGGCAGATGAACCAGTAAATCCTCGTACAGTCGTACTCCCCTCCGTGTGGGAAACAAAAACAACGGCCGAGTCTTCCCTGCCTCCGTGTCGTTCCTTCCTAGGCCTCGCCATCGTCCACCGCCCTGGTGCTCTCGGCGTGGCGTGGTCAGCGTGGTCAACGACCTACATGCATCTGAAGTGGATTGTACATGGAGAGGCTGACAGCTGGGTCCACGGCCGCACACAAGGAAATGCCTCCTTATTACGCGCAAAATAATGATTTCCTCCACCTGACATCTGAGACCCACCGAAATGGCCTTTGTATTTCGCGAAAAAAACATTACCGACGCTGACAGCTCGGACCCACGAGCTATATCTTCGCACGCAAGGAAGTGCCTCCTTATCACGCACAAAAAAATGAATACTCCCCCTGCTAGCTGGGACCCAGTATAGTGGGCCTACTAAGTTGACGGGGATGAAGGGCTTTGTCAACTTAGTCAATATGCATGATTCTAGCTCGACTGACTGTACGATGTCCATCCAACGGCCGTAGTGCTTCTTCAACCTCTGGTCTTCTTGCTCCAGCCGCCCAAAGCAGCGCCGGTCGTGCCGCCTGCTCCTGCCTCCCGTGGCTGGCTGTGCTCCCGCGGAGGCCTCACCGCCCCCATACTACTCCCACCGCTGGCCAGGCCATCCCTCCACTCCACTCACCCACACCCCCTGTTATTCTGCGGCGACGGCAGCGCAGCCAAACCAGTGAACCCTTGTACTCCTCTCCGCGTGGGCATCCACTGTCGCGTCTTCCCCGACTCCGCGTCGTCCCCTTCCTAGGCCTCACCGTCGTCCACGGCCGTGGTGCTGTCGACACGGCATGGTCAATGTGGTCAACGACCGAATTCCATCGGAAGAATACTGTATGTGGAGAGGCTGACAGCTGGGTCCACGACAGCCGCAAGGAAGTGCCTCCTTATTACACGGAAAATAATTATTCCTCCACCTCACAGCAGGGACCCACCGGACGCCCACCAGTATATCGCGAAAAAAACGTTTGCCCCTGACTGCTGGGACCCACCCGACGGGCCACCGTATTTCGTGAAAAAAACGTTCCCCCTGCTGTCAGCTCGGACCCACCAGAAGTGCCTCCTTATTACGCACAAAAAAATGAATACCCCCTGCTACTGGGACCCACCTTAGTGGCAGGCTGACTTATGGGCCTACTAAGTTGACGGGGACGGAGGGCTTTGTCAACTTAGTCAATATGCATGATTCTAGCTCCAGTGACCGTACGATGTCCATCCAGCGGCCGTAGTGCTTCTTCAACCTATGGTCTTCTTGCTCCAGCCACCCAAACCAGCGCCGGTCGTGCCTCGTGCTCCTGCCCCCCGTGGCCGGCTGCGATGCGGCGGAGGCCTCACCGCCCCTACTACTCCCACTGCTGGCCAGGCCATCCCTCTACTCACCCACACCCCCTGTTATTCTGCGGCGACGACAACCTCACACCGCAGCGAACCAGTGAACCCTCGTACTCCTCTACGCGTGGGCATCCACTGCCGCGTCTTCCCCGGCTCCGCGTTGTCCCCTTCCTAGGCCTCGCCGTCGTCCACCGCCCTGGTGCTCTCGGTGCGGCATGGTCAACGTGGTCAAGGAACGGCTTCCATCGGACGTGGACTGTACGTGAAGAGGCTGACAGCTGGGTCCATGGCCGCAGCAAGGAAGTGCCTCCTTATTAAGAGAAAAATAATTATTCCTCCACCTGACAGTAGGGACCCACCGGACGGGCCACCGGTATTTTGCGAAAAAAATCGTTCCCCCCTGACTACTGGGACCCACCGGACGGGCCACCGTATTTCACGAAAAAAACGCCCCCCCCCGCTGTCAGCTCGGACCCACCGGAAGTGCCTCCTTATTACGCACAAAAAAATGAATACTCCCCTGGCTAGCTGGGACCCACCTTGCTGGGAGGCTGACTTGTGGGCCTACTAAGTTGACGGGGACGAAGGGCTTTGTCAACTTAGTCAATATGAACGATTCTAGCTCCAGTGACCGTACGATGTCCATCCAACAACCGTAGTGCTTCTTCAACCTCTGGTCTTCTTGCTCTAGCCGCCCAAAGCAGCGCCGGCCGTGCCGCATGCTCCTACCTCCCGTGGCCGGTTGTGCTGCCGCAGAGGCCTCACCGCCCCCTACTATTCCCACCGCTGGCCAGGCCCTGCGGCGACGGCAGCCTCACACCGCAGCCGAACCAGTGAACCCTCGTAGTCCTCTCCGCACAGGCTTCCACTGTCGCGTCGTCCCCTTCCTAGGCCTCGCCGTCGTCCATCGCCGTGGTGCTCTCCGCGCGGCGTGGTCAATGTGGTCAAGGAACGACTTCCATCGTAAGAGTACTGTACATGGAGAGGCTGACAGCTGGGTCCACGGCCACAACCCAGTTTATTTGTGATTTGCCAAGTAAGTCGCTTTGTCAGGCCTGTTGGGCTGCAAATCTTTCAAGACAAGGAGAGCTTTCATTCGGCTGGCCAAGAAAATGGCCCATCAGTAATGAGAAATGGGTTGTAAATTTTTAAAACACATCAAACCGGCAATTAGTTTCAAATATCTTCTTTTTCATTTCAAGATTTTAAATTACATTAATTTTTATGCGTGGAGAATTTGTTGAATTTTATATTGATATACATTTATTTTTAAAATCAGTTTGAATGTGAGTCGAAATTTCGGGATTAAAAACAGTTCGGACCGCACCGAAATATGCAAAATTTCGTATAATTTTTAACCGTTGCCACAATATGGGCTGTAATGCTAACAAAAAGAATATCGGCTCCAAAAAAACCTTAACAATTAGCAAATGGGCTGTAAATTATTAGAAATAATGGCAGATGGGATGTATGCTGTTTTCCACAGATTTGAGGCTTTCCTAAAAAAAGGTTGACGCACAAGCACTGACTGTTGGATGTCCATCCAACGGCCGTCGTGCTTCTTCAATCTCTGCTCTTCCTGCTCCAGCCGCTCAAACAAGCGCTGGCGGGACTGCCTGCTCCCTCCTCCTCACGCCCGGCTATGCTGCTGCGCAGGCCTCACCGCCTGACCGTACTCCCATCGCTGGCCTAGCCATCCCTCTACTCACCCACACCTGCTGTTATTCTCCGGCGATGGCAGACGAACCAGTAAACCGTCGTACAGTCATACTCCCCTCCGCGTGGGAAATAACTGTCGAGTCTTCCCTGCCTCCGTGTCGTCCCCTTCCTAGGCCTCACCGTCGTCCACTGCCCTGGTGCTCTCGATGCGGTGTGGTCAACGTGGTCAAGGAATGACTTCCATCGGACGTGGACTATACACGGAAAATAATGATTCCTCCACCTGACAGCTGGGACCCACCAGACGGGCCACTATATTTCGCGAAAAAACGTTTCCCCCTGACTGCTGGGACCCACCAGCTACATCTTCGCACGCAAGGAAGTGCGTCCGGGCAAAAAAAAATGATTTTCCACCTGACAGCTGGGACCCACCAGCTACATCTTTGCAGGCAAGGAAGCACCTGACAGTCGGGACCCACCTGGTCGAAGCGTACGTAGCGTTGTCATTCTGGTCGCGAACGTGTACGCACATACTGGTCGATGTAGAGGCGCGCACGTAGCATGTACACGTACGTACATCGGCCAGGGTGCAATAAAGAAAATACGGCCACGTATGTGTACATACGGGCGGGGTCTCGAACGCCTACTCGCGCAAACATATGGCCAGGGCTCGTGTACATGGCTGGGTCGGAATGGAGAAACAGCATCGTCGTCATGTTCATGGGGAGGCAACGGAATGCGTCATGTTCATGGGGAGGCAACGGAATGCGTCGTGTTCATGGGGAGGCAACGGAATGCGTCGTGTTCATCGGGAGGCAACGAAACGCGTCGTGTTCATCGGGAGGGCTTGGACGGAACAGGCGATGGAAACGAGGCCTGGCGTACCGCACAATGGAGGAAACAGACCTCCTACGTTCGGAACGGGGTCCTGTTGATCGGGAGGGGTCTGGCGTACCGCAAAACGGAGGAAGCGGACCTCCTACGGTCAAAATGGGGGTCCTGTTCATCGGGAGGGGTATGGCGTACCACAAACGGAGGAAACGGACTTGTGTTGGAGCATTGCGATCAAAACGGGGGTCCTATTCATCGGGAGGGGTGTGGAGTACCGCAAAACGGGACTCCATAGGATACTGTTCATCTCCACCGTCGACCCCCTGCAGCCTCCACGAGCTACTGTTCATCCACCGTCGACCTCCTCCAGCCTCCACCTGCGACTGTTCATCCATGGGCTCCTGTTCATCCAGCCTCCACCGCGCGCTACTCCACCGGCTACTGTTCAACCATCCCTCCATGGGCTACTGCATCCTTCCCTCCACCGTCTACTATTCATCCTGCCCTCCACCATCTACTATTCATCCTGCCCTCCACAGGGTCCTGTTCATCCAGCCCCAATCGGCTCGATCTATCGGGGTCCTGTTCATCCAGAGGCAACACCACGGGGTCCTATTCATCCACCCCACGGGGAACTGTTCATCCACCCCCCCCGCAACGCTCACTGTTCATCCAGAGGCAGCATCGATCGACTTCAGTTAGCAGCAGTAGCGAAGGAATCGCTCGATCGGGTTCAGTTAACAACCATCGATCGATCGCTCGAGTTCAGTAACGCGTAGCCTGCAGTGCAATCGCTCGGGTTCAGTTAGAGCCCAACGCCTCGCTCGGGTTCAGTTAGAGCCAACACCTTACACACACACACGTACATGTACGAGAGAAGCGCGCATCGCTCGGCCCCCGATCTCCCGCCGTAACCGGGAACTCCCCGAAATTTTTCTCGCCCTCGCTTCTACCACAGTTTTTTCCGTCATGGACGGCCCAAAGAATGTAATGCAGTTGCGTCTCCGGCCCGCCTCGCACGAAAAGCCCATTTTCTGTCATGATTTTTTGTCATAGAAGTAGGAGCCCACCACATCTATGATGATACCGGCTTTTGTCAGAATTATCGTCATAGAAGTGTCATATGTATGACAGAAAAAAAATTCGTTCGGCCCAAAATGTCACGGATGTGTCTTTTTTTGTAGTGCTTGTACTAGTTGTCTCCCTTCGAATTTGGCCGTTGTGGGATCCCTTCCCGCGCAATATTTGGGAAGAGGACCGGGGCCTCTATAAATAGGGCTAGCCACCACCATAGGCGGCATCAGGTCATTAGGAGATGAACTCATCTCATCAGGGAGATCTGATCTGATTCCGATCCTCAACCACACAAGCACACCAAGCACAAGAACACCTCACCTCACGAGGCTGTTCTCCCCTTGTAACTGTTCATCCTCAGCCCAAGAGGCAATCCACCACACCACACTGGAGTAGGGTATTACACCACAATGGTGGCCCGAACCAGTATAAATCTTGTGTCTCGTGTTCCTTGGGTTCGTCGAGCTAGGCCGTGAGATCGTAGAGTGCGTGAGCTAGAGAGGGGGAGAAATCTTTGTGCGCACCCTAGTGTTCGAACCTCAAGGGTTTTGCTGAAACCCGAAATTCGACATTTGGCGCGCCAGGTAGGGGTGCGCCGAAGCTTTCCTCTTCATCGATCCGCGCTTCGCCAAGTTCATGGCCGATGCTCGCGGGGCCCATGCTGAGCGCCGGGCCGCTCTCGCCACCCGTGTTCCTCAGACCGCCCCTGTCGGCAGACCTTCCCGCCGTTCTCCATCACCCGCCGCCATCGGCCCGATGGCAAACGAGCAGCAAGCCTCTTCACTTCACCTCTCTGTGCGACGAGATGGTCGCACCGCCACCCCGTCGCTGACTTCGGCCATCTCATCATCCCACACTTGCCGGCCCCCAAGGCCGCGCAGGCCGCGCTGCTCATGGCACGCGAGCTCCCGCGCTACCGCCCGGTTAACGACCTCTACGAGGACTGGTTGGACCGCATCGCCGAGCTCGTCAGCGCCGTAGGGGGCTCTCCAACGCCATCCCTCTCGCTGCCTCGCCCGCCCCCGGCTGCGGGCGATGTGGCTCACGGAGCGCTTCCACCCCCTCAGCACCAAGATGGCG
>NC_041392.1:249524559-249614414 GCF_002162155.2 Triticum dicoccoides | reverse complement strand
CGGGCCAGCGGCGTGATCCTCCGCGCCATGTGCCCACGCACGAAGAAAGAAGTTGCCAGGAGGTTCCCCGTCCGCAAGAAGACACTCCACAGCTTCCAGCACCATCACGTCAGGATCGCTTGCTGCGGCAGGGCCATCTGCCACTTACCATGGCGGCACATGGTCGCCAAGATCAAGCTCCGCCTCCAGGACGGACCCCGGTGGCCACAGCTGGCTGCCGTTCCTTCACCCCTGAGCTACGTAGCGTCGTCTGGCCGGGCAAGTTCAAGCCGGATCTGCCTCCTCGCTATGACGGCACCCCCGACCCTACGTAGTTTCTGCAGCTCTACAAGCTGAGCATCGAGGCGGCTAACAGCGATGAAAAGGTCTTGGCGATCTAGTTTCCCATGGCTCTGAAGGACGGCGCCCGCTCATGGCTCCTGAACCTACCCCCAGGTTTGATTTCCTCATGGGATGAGATGTGCAACCACTTCATCGCCAACTTCTAGGGCACTCGCGACCGCCCCCCGGTCACAGGTGACCTACGCCGCATCAAGCAATAACCAGGAGAAACCATGCAGAAATACATCCAGTGCTTCAACAGCGTGCGTATCAAGATCCCGAAGGTGACGTACGAGGCCATCATCTCAGCATTTTCCGACGGCGTCCACAACATCAAGATGAAGGAGGAGCTCGCCATCCATGAGGAGTTGTGCACGACCTTGGAGTTGTTCAACATAGCAACCAAGTGTGCAAGGGCTAAGGAGGGGCGTCTCTCCCTCCTCAAGCTTCCAGCTGCGGATCCAGAGGAGAAGAAGGCCAAGGTCAAGGACGTGAAGTGCAAAGGGGTGGCCGTACTCGCAGCAGAACCGGACACCAAGCGCGGCCGAGACCTTCCTGAGTCGTCCAAGGGAAGCCGTACGTTCTGCGCCTTCCACAACATGTGCACGCACAACACCAACGACTGTCAAGAGCTCAAGGCCATTTGAGATGGACGCTTCGGTCGATGCCCCGAGCGCAACGACCGGGGCTATAGCCGAGGAGATGGATGAGGTGGAGGACGTTGGGACGACCGTAGGCCCCGCCAAGAGTGGCGCGGCCAGGCTCGCGAGGATCGTTGGCATGACCAGCCTCGTGAGGGCGCCTAGAGGGACCAGCCTCGTGAGGACCACCCTCAAGGCAACCCTGGTCTCCCTCCATTGCCACCGCTAAGAAGGAATGATGACCATCAATAGGACGAAGGGGCTGGGGGCTTTCAGGAGCCGCGCGCCATCGCTTGCATCCTGGGTGGCGCTCAGCCCCCAGCCTCCTAGCGCATCTTCAAGCAGTTCTCCCGATAAGTGAATGCAGCCCTCCCCAAGCCCGAGCCTACGCGCCCGCGCAGGTGGTCCAACTAGGCCATCACCTTTAGCTCGGCGGACCAGCTCAAATGCGCGGCAACCGCCGACGTCCTCCCGATGCTCTGCTCACCCGTCATCAGTAATGTCCAAGTCACCAAGACCCTCATTGATGGCGGCGCCGGACTCAGTGTCCTGTCTGTCGAAATGTTCGACAACCTTCAAGTGCCATACGATCAACTCTAGCCCACCAAGCCTTTCCCAGGAGTGACAGATGGCTCCACCACCCCGATAGGGCAAGTTCGCCTCCCTGTCACCTTCGGTCAGCGCGACAACTACCACACCGAGCTCATCGACTTTGATGTCGCCCACATCCGCCTGCCATACAATTCCATCCTCGGGTACCCAGCACTGGCCAAATTCATGGTAGTCATCCACCATGGTTACAACATCCTCAAGATGCCGGGAAGCGGTGGAATCATCACGGTCCCTTGCGAAGAAAGAGATGTTGTGTGCTCCCTCGAGCGCGCCTTCCAAGCTGCATCGATCGAAGACCCTGATAGCACAGGTGCGGAGTACCCTCCTGAGGCCAACCCCAAGAAGAAGAAGAAGAAGAAGAAGAAGAAGAAGAAGCAGTTACTCCGCACTAGGTGTCAAAGGGAGCGGCACCTCCAGCGACACCACTTCAGGATACATGCTAGCGCCTGGGGTGCCCCCTCCCTCACGCCCTCCTCGGGCAGGGCTCAGGGGCTCTCTTTTGGAGGGCCTCAGACCTGGCCAACATCACGAGGGAGGCGCTCGGGCACCACGTGGAGGCGTGATTCGCGGCATGTTTCCCTCAGGAGGACACCGGGCAAAGAGCGCACGACGCTCAGGAGTTCATCACTAAGGCATCTCAAGAGCTTCAGGAAGCAAGAGCAATACGTGGCGACCGCCGCCCACCTGGCATCGCTCCCCACCCAGGAAAGGGTGGTGAGCTGCGTGTTTGCATCGACATCCCAGGGCTCAACAGGGCCGCATCATAGGAGCGCTTCTGGCCTTCGCGTGCTGGCCGGTGTGAGGGCCCGCCTCACAGCTACGTTCGCATGCCGTTCGGCCTGCTGAGTGTGGCTGCCGCCTTCTAGTGCAAATCTGCGGAGCATCCTGGCAGTTCAGGAGGCCAGGCATCATGCAGTCCTGGCGGAGATGGAGACGATCCTCCGAAGGCCACCTGAGCCTCCAGAGCCTCCCGAGGCTCAAGGCCCCAACGGCTCGTGAGAAGCAACTTCTTCGCTATGTGTCTTCAGCTACCCCGACACTCCTTCGGCAACCAAACCAGGTGACACTTTTCCAAGTTCATTCAGCTGGGAGCGCCCCTGGGCTGCATCATCCCTAGCCTACGTGGGTCCGTCCCTGTGGCACGTACCCACTTGCATCTTCAGTTCACTCTGCTGGGAGCGCCCCTCGGGCTGCATTAACCCCAGGCCGCTCAGGTCCAACCCAGTGGCATGTATCGTTCTCGCATTTACCTAAGCTAGTTGCTTTTCATGCGTAATCTATCTATGGATGTCACCTGCTCGATTGTCACCTACCATGGGAGCCGCGCGCCGATTGTCTTTCTTCAGGATCCTTCGCATTAGAAGGCTAGGCACGGCATCTGTGCTCGGGCCCGTCCCTGCAATGTTGATAAATCCAACGGCTGATCTCTGTCTGGCAGGCCGGCCCCGTTCATGTCACCTCCTGGGTCGTTGGTTCTTGGCCTTCTCGTGCGATAGCCTCAGGAAATCCACTCGGCGCGGGTTGTCTAACCATCTCACAGGAACGCCACAGCCATCAAGAATCAAGACCAGGCGCAACCCATCTTGAGGTAGGGCCTCGTGAGTCCCGCGCTGGCTCACACGTGCCCAGATACACCTCGCCTAGCCCTGCCGTGCAAGCCACGTGTCAGGGCGGGGCTGTACACGCCCCGGGGGCTCTCCGCAGTAGGGAGTCCCCTCCCACAAGCTAGCGACGGACCAGTGATCACCGCGGCGATCTGCGACCCTCCTCGCGCTAACCTGCAGGAACTTCCTGAGGGCTACAGCGGGCGGTACCATGGACTCTCTCTCTTCTCCCATGCAATTCGCTCGCATGTTAAAAGGGGGCTCCTGAGCATCGCGACTCAGGAGCTCTTATTGGCTCTCTAGCCCTCACCCCCTGGCCTTGACCACATCATCGCGACCTGGCATACCAGCGGTGGCTGAGCTCGCTCAAGGGCCGGGACCTGAGGACGTAGAGCACCAGGAAGAACATGGAGAAGAGGGGGAGGCACGCACGGGCCTAACCTAGCTACCCAGCAGCGGCCGACGCCCAAGTCTGGTGCGGCATGGGAAGCCAGCTCCGGAACGCCGAGATAAGTCTTGTACATGGACCGACCCAGTGCTACGACATAAGATTCTCGCCTTTTCGCTGCCCTGTTGCGGCAACATCGCCTCCCTTTCCCATCCTAAGGTAGCTGCTTACACGCTAAAGGGGACCTCTTGAGCATCGCGTCTCAGGAGCTCTTACTGGACCTTGGGCCGCTCACCTCCTGCCCTTGACCACGTCATCGCGACCTGGCATACCAGCGATGGTTGCAGCCTGCCTGGGGACCGAGACCTATCAGTGTAGAGCACCAAGCTACCACGGGATTGGAAAGGGGGGACCGAGCCTCAGCAGGACATGTGCTCACAAATTTTCACAATAAGGATAATATCAACAAAAGGCATTATAGACGCTTTACACACCCCCGCGGGGTCCGTTTCGATTCCTCACAGGGAACAAAAGGAAGGGAATTCCTAGGGGCTCTATCTACACACGCCGGACGTCACCGATGCCATCATCAATAGTGGGCCACGGAAGGCCGGTGCCAACCCCATCCAGATCAACGACGGCGGCGGCCAGACACGACAGCCTTGGTCCAGGCCTGACGAGAACTAGGGGGCACGTAGCTGTTGTAGCTCGCCTCCGGAGACTGCACGAGCTTGAGAGAGTCGCTGGACCACCAGGAGTGACCGATGTCGCTGGAGGAGCTGCGGGCGAGGCCAGCGGCAGGCCCGGCGCCAGCCGCTGCGCCGTCCTGGCGGCCCCCTTCAGGGCAGCACTCCAAGCGGCGGCCTTCCATGTCGAAGACCTTGAAGAACAGAATGGAGGCGCCATCATACTCGAAGTGGATGGCGAGGGTGCCATACGCACGGCAGGCTCGGGCGACCTCGCCCCAGCCTCGAGTCATGAAGATCCTCCCAGAGGCGACGGCTTCAACTTCCGCTCTGGTCGCCGAGGCGTCGCGGTCGGCGTGCTGCACCCAAAGCTCGAGAGGGCCCCTCGGCGGCATGTCGACGGTAAAGAACTGCGGAAGGCGAATCCAAGTGCTTGGAGGCATCGCCGCCCACAACATGAACTCGCGCGAGGAGTCCGCAGCATGGACCACTAGGGCGACGACGTGCGCCTCCACGGCATGGCGGCCACGGCCCTAGCGCGGGCAGCGACGCTCATCGCTCCTCCCTCCGGAATCCTTGGTGTGAGCGTACAAGGGCAACGGGTACCCAGGAGGTGGCCTCTCGTACCATGGCCGCGACACTACCGGCCTTACGACCATCTCGCGACGATGGGACCTCCTCTTCTTTGGCGGGAGTAGCCCGGGCTCGTTGAGGGGAGTCTTGCCCTTCTCCACGGCCGAGAACCTCCGTATCGGCGCCATGACTACACCAGGGAGTAGTGGAGCAAGGAAGAAGAAGAAGTAGGAGAAGCAAAGAAGAGACGGGTGATGGGGGCTCCGCCCCCACTTCCCATTTATAGCCAAAGGGAGGCCAACCGCCGGCCTCCATGATCCAAGGTAATAATAATATTTTTCTGCATGCAGCAAGGACCCATCAAGTCGGGCAATTGCCGAGGCTGCGTGGGGAAGCGAAGATGCCCATGTCCAATAAGTCACCATGCGCCAACCATGGCCGCAAGCTGATGGGGCCCGTAGTGCTCCGCGCTTGCCCTTTGGCTTCGCCTCGAAGCCAAGCCTGAGCGCTCCTTGGGCCCAGGGGCTACTGTCAGCATTCTGGGAATGGGGGTCCCCAGACTTTCCTGCCTGCGGCCCACAGCGTGGCTCCACCGGCGGCCCCGTACGACCCGTCTTCACCAGCAAACATTCAAGACCCTCGCGAGGCGGACGACACAAGACCTCCTCAGGGGTGTCCTCACCAAGCTAGCTCATGAAGGGCGGAGAGATCAAGGCGAGGGGCACCTCGCGAGGTTCCTGTGAAGCAAGCCTTGATGACTAGAACCAAGCGGGTGCCAGGCGGGCGCCTGCGCGCGCAGTGTCCTCGTTTCCTCTTTGGTGCTAAAGGGGCAAGCGCTGACGAGGAGTCCCGATGCATCAGGCAAATGTTTCCTTATTGGTGCAACAAGACCAAGACCAGCAGGACGGCAAGACGGAGGTCATCGTGGAGCCCAAGACGGCGTCACCACTAGAGCCTTTGGCAGGCGAAAACCACTTTTGTCAGGATAGCTTGTACTAGTTGTCTCCCTTCGAATATGGACATTGTGGGATCCCTTCCCGCTCAATATTTGGGAAGAGGACCGGGGCCTCTATAAAGAGGGCTAGCCACCACCGTAGCCGGCATCGGGTCATCAGGAGACGAACTCATCTCATCAGGGAGATCTGATCTGATTCCGATCCTCAACCACACAGGCACACCAAGCACAAGAACACCTCACCTCGCGAGGCTGTTCTTCCCTTGTAACAGTTCATCATCAGCCCATGAGGCAATCCACCACACCACACTGGAGTATGGTATTACACCACAACGGTGGCCCGAACCAGTATAAATCTTGTATCTCATGTTCCTTGGGTTCACTGAGCTAGGCCATGAGATCGTAGAGTGCGTGAGCTAGAGAGGGGGAGAGATCTTTGTGCGCACCCCAGTGTTCGAACCTCAAGAGTTTTGCCGGAACCCGAAATCTGACAGCATTGTCATAGCCATTCCGAGATATATTGCCATGCAACTTTCCACCGTTCCATTTATTATGACACACATCATCATTGTCATATTGCTTTGCATGATGATGTAGTTGACTTGGCAAAGCTAACGTTCATAATTCTTTCATACATGTCACTCTTGATTCATTGCACATCGTGGTACACCGCCGGAGGCTCACACAAAATCATATTTTGTTATAAGTATCGAGTTTTATGTAAATAAAAGTGTGATGATCTTCATTATTAGAGAATTGTCCCATGTGAGGAAAGGATGATGGAGACTATGATTCCCCCACAAGTCAGGATGAGACTTAGGTCGAATAAAAAAAGAGGCCAAAAAAATGAAGGCCCAAATAAAAAAATGAGAGAAAAGAGAGAAGGGGCAATGCTACTATCCTTTTACCACACTTGTGCTTCAAAGTAGCACCATGATCTTCATGATAGAGAGTCTCCTACATTGTCACTTTCATATACTAGTGGGAATTTTTAATTATAGAACTTGGCTTGTATATTCCAATGATGGGCTTCCTCAAATAGCCCTAGGTCTTCGCGAGCAAGCAAGTTGTATGCACACTCACTTAGTTTCTTTTTGAGCTTTCATAAACTTGTAGCTCTAGTGCATCCGTTGCATGGCAATCACTACTCACTCACATTGATATCTATTGATAGGAATCTCCATAGCCCGTTAATACGCCTAGTTGATGTGAGACTATCTCCTTCTTTTTGTCTTCTCCACAACCACCGTCTACTCCACCTATAGTGCTATGTCCATGGCTCACACTCATGTATTGCGTGAAAGTTGAAAAAGTTTGAGAACATCAAAAGTATGAAACTATTGCTTGGCTTGTCATTGGGGTTGTGCATGATTTGAATATTTTGTGTGATGAAGATGGAGCATAGCCAGACTATATGATTTTGTAGGGATAAGCTTTCTTTGGTCTTATCATTTTGAGAAGACATAATTATATTGTTAGTATGCTTGAAGTATTATTGTTTTTATGTCAATATTAAACTTTTGTTTTGAATCATACGGATCTGAACATTCATGCCACTATAGAGAAAATTACATGGATAAATATGTTAGGTAGCATTCCGTATCAAAAATTGTATATTTATCATTTACCTACTCGAGGACGAACAAGAATTAAGATTGGGGATGCTTGATACGTCTCCAACGTATCTATAATTTTTTATTGTTCCATGCTAGTATATTGTCTATTTTGGATGTTTTATATACATTATTATGCTATTTTATATTATTTTTGGGACTAACCTATTAACCTAGAGCCCAGTGCCAGTTCCTATTTTTCCTTGTTTTAGAGTTTCGTAGAAAAGGAATATCAAATGGAGTCCAAACAGAATGAAACTTTCGTGATGATTTTTCTTGGACCATAAGACATCCAGAGGACTTCGAGTCCACGTCAGGAAAGCCACGAGGCGGCCACAAGGATGAAGGGCGCGCCCAGGGGGTAGGGCGCACCACCACCATTATGGCCCCCTCATGACTCCACTGACCTATTTCTTTCGCCTATATATTCTCAAATAGTCCCAAACCAACGAGAAGAGCCACGAAAACACTTTTCCACTAACGCAACCTTCTGTACCCGTGAGATCCCATCTATGGGCCTTTTCCGGCATCCTGTCGGTGGGGGATTCGATCACGGAGGGATTCTACATCAACACCATTACCTCTCAGATAAAGCTTGAGTCGTTTACCATAAACCTATGGGTCCATAGCTAGTAGCTAGATGGCTTCTTCTCTCTCTTTGATTCTCAATACCATGTTCTCCTCGATGTTCTTGGAGATTTATTCGATGTAATAATTTTTGCGGTGTGTTTGCTGAGATCCGATGAATTGTCGATTTATGATCAACTTATCTATGAATATTATTTGAATCTCCTCTGAATTCTTATACGCATGATTTGATATCTTTGCAAGTCTCTTCGAACTATCAATTTGGTTTGGCCAACTAGATTGGTTTTTCTTACGATAGGAGAAGTGCTTAGCTTTGGGTTCAATATTGCGATGTCCTTTCCCAGTGACAGTAGGGGCAGCAAGGCACGTATTGTATTGTTTCCATCAAGGATAACAAGATGGGGTTTTCATCATATTGCTTGAGTTTATCCCACTACATCATGTTATCTTACTTAATGCGCTACTCTGCTCTTCATGAACCTAATACTCTAGATGCAGGCATGAGTCGGTCGATGTGTGGAGTAATAGTAGTAGATGCAGGCTGGAGTCGGTCTACTTGATACGGACGTGATGCCTATATTCATGATCATTGCCTTAGATATCATCATAACTTTGCACTTTTCTATCAATTTCTTTGTAGTAATTTGTTCACCCACCGTAATATTTTCTATCTTGAGAGAAGCCTCTAGTGAAACCTATGGCCCCTGGGTCTATTTTCCATCATATAAGTTTTCGATCTACAATTTTAGTTTCCGATTTACTTTCTTTGCAATCTTTTAGTTTCCGTTCCATAAACCAAAAATACCAAAAAAATACTACTTTACCGTTTATCCATCTTTATCAGATCTCGCTTTGCAAATAACCATGAAGGGATTGACAACCGCTTTATCGCGTTGGGTGCAAGTTGGTGTTTATTTGTGCAGGTATTCGATGACTTGTGCGTTGTCTCCTACTGGATTGATACCTTGGTTCTCAAAACTGAGGGAAATACTTACTCTACTTTGCTACATCACCCTTTCCTCTTCAAAGGAAAAAACCAACGCAAGCTCAGGAAGTAGTATTCCACATGTGCAAAACTGGCTTGCACCCGTTGTATGCAAACGTAGAGTCTATCACACCCGATCATCACGTGGTGCTTCGAAACGATGAACTTTTGCAACAGTGCACACTTGGGGAGAACACAATTTTATCTTGAAATTTTAGTGAGGGATCACCTTATAATGCTACCGTCGTCCTAAGCAAAATAAGATGCAAAAAAGGATTAACATCACATGCAAATCATAAGTGACATGATATGGCCATCAACTCATGCTTTTGATCTCCATCTCCAAAGCACCAGCATGATCACCATCGTCACCGGCACGACACTATGATCTCCATCATCGTGTCGCCATCGGGGTTGTCACACCAACCATGCTTCTACTACTATTGCTACCGCTTAGCGATAAAGTAAAGCATCACACAACGCTTAATGATTGACATGCAGGTCATACAATAATTAAGGACAACCCTATGGCTCCTGTCGGTTGCCATATGCATCGACATGCAAGTCGATATAAACTATTACAAACATGATCATCTCATACATCAAATATATCTCATCATGTCTTTGGCCATATCATATCACAACATACCCTACAAAAACAAGTTAGACGTCCTCTAATTGTTATTGCATGTTTTACGTGGCTGCTATGGGTATCTAGCAACAATGATTCTTACTTACGCATAGCCATGATGCGGCTTGAAGCTACATCGTTATTTCCCCAAAGAGGAAGGGATGATGCAGCACAACGACAGTAGTTATTTCCATCAGTGATGAAACAAAGGTTATCGAACCAGTAGGAGAACCAAGCAACAATACGTAAACGACACCTGCACACAAATAACACATACTTCCAACCTGACGTGTTAAAGGGGTTGTCAATCCCTTTCAGGAAACGGCACCAGAAATTGGCAAACGAACGTGAATAAATTGTAGTAGATTGATAGATCGAACGCCAAATAAAACAAATAAGAATAAATTGCAGCAAGATATTTCTATATTTTTGGTTTAATAGATCTGAAAATAAAAGCAAAGGAAAGTAGACCGCAAAGGCAAATAATATGAGAAAGAGACCCAGGGGCCGTAGGTTTCACTAGTGGCTTCTCTCGAGAAAAATAGCAAACGGTGGGTAAACAAATTACTGTTGGGAAATTGATAGAACTTCAAATAATCATGACGATATCCAGGCAATGATCATTATATAGGTATCACGTCCAAGATTAGTAGACCTACTCCTGCCTGCATCTACTACTATTAATCCACACATCGACCGCTATCCAGCATGCATCTAGCGTATTAAGTTCATGGAGAAACGGAGTAATGCAATAAGAACGATGACATCATGTAGACAAGATCTATTTATGTAGATATATACCCCATCATTTTATCCTTAGTAGCAACGATACATACGTGTCGTTTCCCCTTCTGTCACTAGGATAAAGCACCGTAAGATCGAACCTAGTACAAAGCACCTCTTCCCATTGCAAGATAAATAGATCAAGTTGGCTAAACAAAACCCAAATATCGTAAAAGAAATACGAGGCTATAAGCAATCATGCATATAAGAGATCAAAGAAACTCAAATAACTTTCATGGATAAAAAGATAGATCTGATCATAAACTCAAAGTTCATCCGATCCCAACAAACACACCGCGAAAAGAGTTACATCATATGGATCTCCAAGAGACCATTGTATTGAGAAACAAATGAGAGAGATGAAGCCATCTAGCTACTAACTACGGACCCAAAGGTCTACAAAGAACTACACACACATCATCAGAGGGGCACCAATGGAAGTGGTGAACCCCTTCGTGATGGTATCTAGATCGGATCTGGTGGTTCTGGACTCTGCGGTGGCTAGAATTGATTTTTGTCAACTCCCCTTGGGTTTCTGGAATATTGGGGTATTTATAGAGCAAAGAGGTGGTCCGAGGGGCACCCGAGGTGGGCACAACCCACCAGGGCACGCCTGGGCCCCCAGGTGCGCCCTGGTGGGTTGTGCTCCCCTCGGAGCACCCCCAGGCGCTTCTCCGGCCCATTGGGTGTCTTATGGTCCAAAAAATCCACAAAAAGTTTCATTGCATTTGGACTCCGTTTGGTATTGATTACTTGCGATGTAAAAACATTCAAAAAACATCAACTAGCACTTGGCACTATGTCAATAGGTTAGTACCAAAAAATGATATAAAATGACTATAAAATGATTATAAAACATCCAAGATTGATAATATAACAGCATGGAACAATCAAAAATCATAGATATGTTGGAGACATATCAGCATCCCCAAGCTTAATTCCTACTCGTCCTCGAGTAGGTAAATGATAAAAACAGAATTTTTGATGTGGAATGCTACCTAACATGTCATCTCATATTCTTTTCTTTATAGCATGGACATTTGGACTTTTATATTGTTCAAAGCAATAGTCTAGTTTTGACATGATAATTTAAATACTCAAGCATACCAACAAGAAACCATGTCTTTCAAAATATCAACGCTAAAATAAGCTATCCCTAGCCCATCATGCTCAATCATTGATCCATTCATGAAACACACTAGCATATTAACTACACCCAATGCTCAAGTACGATCATAGTGCCTCCTAGTTGGTGCTTTTATAAGAGAAGATGGAGACTCAAATTCAAAAATAAAATTGCATAGAGTAAAAGAAAGGCCCTTCGCAGAGGGAAGTAGGGATTTGTAGAGGTGCTAGAGCTCAAAGCAAAAATTGAGAGATAAAAACATTTTGAGAGGCATACTTTTCCCACCAATGAAAACGACTTAGAGTTCCCAACACTTTCCATGCTAGACATATCATAGGCGGTTCCCAAACAGAAAAAAGTTTATTCCTTTTTCCACTATACTTTCACTTTCCATGGCTAACCGTATCCACGGGTGCCTTCCATACCAACACTTTCCAAGGAATTTATTATTTGACAACATAAAGTAAATTCATTTTTCATTTCGGGACTGGGCGTCCCTAATACCTTTACCTTACTCTCGTGCAATGACAAGTGAATAAACACTCATCGTGAGAATAACACATCTAGCATGGAAAATATTAGCCACCCCTCACCGCCTCGTGAGCAGTATGAGCACACAAAAGAGAAATTTATTTTGAATATTAGAGATGGCACATACAAATTTGCTTAGAACGATGAAAGAATACCGCATATAGGTAGGTATAGTGGACTCATGTGGCAAAATTGGTTTAAAGAATTTTGGATGCACAAGTAGTGATCATACTTAGTGCAAAATGAAGGCTAGCAAAAGATTGAGAAGCGACCAACCAAGAAGCGGATAATCTCATAAGCGAGCATTAAACATAATTAACACTGAATAATGCAGCACAAGTAGGATGTAATTTCATTGCATGACTATTAACTTTCGTGCTTGCATAGGGAATCACAAACATTAACACCAATATTCTTACTAAAGCATAATTACTCATCAACATGACTCACATATCACATCATCATATCTCAAAACTATTACTAAGAATCAAGTTTATTTTGTCCAATGATCTTCATGAAAGTTTTATTATATCCTTCTTGGATATCGATCACTTTGGGACTAATTTTCATGTGTTGCTTTTGATAAGCTCAAACAAATATAAGTGAAGATCATGATCATAATATTTCTTTCTCTCAAATTAATTTAAGTGAAGCAAGAGAGAATTTTAATTTTTTTACTAACTCTCGAATAAATCTATGTGAAGCAAGAGAGCATTTCTTCAAAAATACTAAATCACACCATGCTCAAAAAGATATAAGTGAAGCACTAGAGCAAATCCATAGCTCATAAAATTTGTAAGTGAAGCATAGAGAGCAATTCTAACAAGTCATACCATAATTTTGGCTCTCTCAAATAGGTGTGTCCAGCAAGGAATCCGGACTTAAAACACAGAATAAAACAAGCAAATACTCTTATCATACAAGACGCTCCAAGCAAAACACATAGTATGTGACGAATAAAAATATAGCTTTGAGTAAAATACCGATGGTCATTAGAAGAAAGAGGGGATGCCACTCGGGGCATCCCAAGCTTAGTTGCTTGCTTTTCTTTGGATAATATCTTGTGATACCGGGGCATCCCCAAGCTTAGGCTCTTCTTACTCCTTATTCCTTCATCCATCGTAAGATAACCCAAAACATGAAAACTTCAATCACACAAAACTCAACAAAGCCTCCATGACATCCGTTAGTATAAGAAAACAAATCACTACTATAAGTGATGTAGAAAACCAATTCATATTTTATTCTTGCATTATATATACTATATTCCAACTTTTCTATGGCAAAAACTCATCAAAGAAAACCATAGAATCATCAAAAAAAGCACACAACGCAAAGAAAACAGAATCTGTCAAAAACAGAACAGTCTGTAGCAATCTGGATATTTCGAATGCTTCTCTAACTCCAAAAACTCTGAAAAATTAGAATGACCTGGGAAATTTGTATATAAATCTTCATAAAAAAGAAATGGTATTTTATCGCTTTCTGGTTAGAAATGAGAATTGTTTTCGTAAGTGCAAAAGTTTCTGTTTTTTCAGCAAGATCAAACAACTATCAACCAAGAAGATCCTGAAGGCTTTACTTGGCGCAAACAATAATTAAAACACACAAAAACAATATTAATAGTAGCATAATTGTGCTAACACTAAAAACAGGAAGCAAAAAGCAAAAATAAATTTTATTCATTGGGTTGCCTCCCAACAAGCGCTATTGTTTCACGCCCCTAGCTAGGCATAGGATTTCAACGATGCTCACACACAAGATAAGAATTGAAACACAAAGAGAGCATCATGAAACATATGGCAAACTCATTTAAGTCTAACATACTTCATATGCATAGGAATTTTATAAGCAAACAAATTATCAAGACAAGAAACATCTAACATATGCAAAGAAGAGCAATAAAACATTGATGATCTAAACATAATGAGAGGTAATTTAATAACATGAGAATTTCTACAACCATATTTTCCTCTCTCATAATAATTACATGTAGGATCATAACCAAATTCAACAATATAACTATCACACAAAATATTCTCTTCATGATCCACATGCATGCAAAGTTGATATTCTTCCAAAATAGTGGGATTGTCATCAAATAAAGTCATGACCTCCCCAAGCCCACTTTTATCAAAAATTTCATAAGATTGAACACTCCCCAAATATGTGGGATTATTTTTAACTAAAGTTGACACTCTTCCAAACCCACTTTAAATATTATTGCAAACATTATTTTCAATATCATAATCATCATGAGGCCTAAATAAATTTTCAAGATCATAAGAAGAATCAGCCCAATCATGATCATTACAATAAGTAGTGGACATATCAAAATTAGCATCCCCAAGCTTGGGGTTTTGCATATAATTAACACAATTGACATTAATAGAATTTATAATAACATCATTTGCAATCATGCTTTTCGTTCAAGGATCTATCATGAATCACTTTACAAATTTCTTTGTTTAACACTTCATCACAATTTTCAAATTCATAGATCTCAAGCAAAACTTCATAATCTAGTGAACTCAATTCACTAGCAATTGGTTCATCATAATAGGATCTTTTGAAAAGATTAGCAAGTGGATGTGGATCCATATCAATTGATTTTTAGCAAGAGAAGACGCAAGCAAATAGAAGACACATGGCAACACAAGCACACATGAGATCTGACGAGAAAATGGCGAACGAAAAAGAGGGCGAATAAAATGACAAACATTTTTGTGAAATGGGGGAGAGGAAAACGAGAGGCAAATGGCAAATAATGTAAATTGCGAGGAGATGAGATTTGTGATTAGGAACCTGGTAGATGTTGAAGATCCTCCCTAACAACGGCGCCAGAAATTCCTTTTGATACGGCTTGAAGCTACGTTGGTATTTCCCCAAAGAGGAAGGGATGATGCAGCACAACGATGGTAGGTATTTCCCTCAGTGATGAAACCAAGGTTATCGAACCAGTAGGAGAACCAAGCAACAATACGTAAACGACACTTGCACACGAATAACAAATACTCACAACCTGACGTGTTAAAGGGGTTGTCAATCCCTTTCGGGGAACGGCGCCAGAAATTGGCAAATGGACGTGAATAAATTGTAGTAGATTGATAGATCGAACACCAAATAAAATAAATAAGAATATATTGCAGCAAGGTATTTTTGTATTTTTGGTTTAATAGATCTAAAAATAAAAGCAAAGGAAAATAGATTGCAAAGGCAAATAATATGAGAAAGAGACCCAGGGGTCGTAGGTTTCACTAGTGGCTTCTCTCAAGAAAAATAGCAAACGGTGGGTAAACAAATTACTATTGTGTAATTGATAGAACTTCAAATAATCATGGCGATATCCAGGCAATGATCATTATATAGGCATCACATCCAAGATAAGTAGACCGACTCCTGCCTGCATCTACTACTATTACTCCACACATCGACCGCTATCCAGCATGCATCTAGTGTATTAAGTTCATGGAGAAATGGAGTAATGCAATAAGAACAATGACATGATGTAGACAAGATCTATTTACATAGAAATGGACCCATCGTTTTATCGTTAGTAGCAACGATACATACGTGTCGGTTCCCCTTCTGTCACTGGGATCAAGCACCGTAAGATCGAACTCACTACAAAGCACCTCTTCCCATTGCAAGATAAATAGATCAAGTTGGCCAAAAAACCCCAAATATAGGAGAAGAAATACGAGGCTATAAGCAATCATGCATATAACAGATCAAATAAACTCAAATAACTTTCATGGATAAAAAGATAGATCTGATCATAAACTCAAAGTTCATCCGGTCCCGACGAACACACCGCAAAAAGAGTTACATCATATGGATCTCCAAGAGACCATTCTATTGAGAATAAAACGAGAGAGGAAGCCATCAAGCTACTAACTACGAACCCGAAGGTCTACAAAGAACTACTCACGTATCATCAGAGAGGCACCAATGGAAGTGGTGAACCCCTCCGTGATGGTGTGTAGATTGGATCTGGTGGTTCTGGACTCTGCGGCGGCTGGAATTGATTTTCGTCGACTCCCTAGGGTTTCTGGAATATTGGGGTATTTATAGAGCAAAGAGGCGGTCCGAGGGGCATCTGAGGTGGGCACAACCCACCAGGGCGCGCCTGGGCCCCCAGGCACGCCTTGGTGGGTTGTGCTCCCCTCGGAGTAGCCCCTAGGCGCTTCTTTGGCCCATTGGGTATCTTATGGTCAAAAAAAATCCAGAAAAAGTTTCTCTGCGTTTGGACTCCGTTTGGTATTGATTACTTGCGATGTAAAAACATGCAAAAAATAGCAACTGGCACTTGGCACTATGTCAATAGGTTAGTACCAAAAAATGATATATAATGACTATAAAATGATTATAAAACATCCAAGATTGATAATATAATAGCATGGAATAATCAAAAATTATAGATACGTTGGAGACGTATCATGCCACAACGGTGATATGCAAGTTGCTATTTAACCTTCTACAAGGATCACCTTTGTCAAATCCGATTTAACTATGGTGGGAGAGACATATACCCGCTAGCCATCTTTGTGCAACAAAGTCACATGTGTGTTGATGGAACCGGTCTCATGTACATGGACATGTGAAGTTGGTCCGGGCCGCTTCATCCCACAATACTTCTGAATCAAGAAAAGACCAAGGAAGGAGGCAATCTAAATAGAAATGCCCACAAACTCCTTTGTGTTCTACTCATGATGTCATCTATGCATATACCTAGCTCATGATGCCACTTTTGGGGAACGTTTGCATGGGAAACAAAAATTTTCCTACACTCACCAAGATCAATCTAGGAGATGAACATCTATGAGGGGAGAGACTGCATCTACATACCCTTGTAGATCGCTAATCGGAAGCGTTAAGAAATGCAGTTGATGTAGTCGAACGTCTTTGCGACCCAATCATGATCCGTCCCGCAAACGTTGATCCAAGTGCCGAACAGACGGCACCTTCGCGTTCAACCACGTATGGCTTGATGACGCCTTCACCTCCTCGATCCAGCGAGCGATGGTGAAGTAGTAGCTCGAGCCCTCTGGCAGCATGATGGCGTGGTGGTGGTTGTGGAATCTCAGCAGAGCTTCGCTAAGCACTGCAGAGAGGAACATGGCTACGAGGGAGAGGAGGGGCAACGCCGTGTATGGATATGTGCTCAAGAGGTGCGGCTTCCCTCTCTCTACCTCTCTATATATATGGGGAAGGGAGGAGGAGGGGCACCATAGATCCCATCTAGGGGGCAGCAGGCACAGGGGAAAAACCTAGATGGGTTTTGGGCGCCTCCCCCGGGAGCCTTGGCCCCCAGGGCAAAGGGGTTGGCTGCCCTAGGGGGTCACCCCACCCCTTCTGGTTATGTGGGATGGGGTGAGGGGGATGCACAACCCCTTAGTGGGCTGGTTTGCCCCTCCCCTTGGACCATGAGGCCCCCCAACACTTGTCGCCCCCCCAGAAACCCCTTTTGGTCATGCTGGTCATCATCCGGTACCCCCGAAACAGTTCCGGACTCCAATACCCTTCATCCTGTATATATTGATATTCGTCTCTGGACCATTCTGGAGTTCCTCGTCATGTCCGGGAACTCATCCGGGACTCCGTACAACCTTCGGTAACCACCATAATGACTCAATTATACTTATATCGTCACCAAACGTTAAGTGTGTAGACCCTGCGGGTTCGTGAACTATGCAGACATGACCGAGACACCTCTATGGTTAATAACCAATAACAGGACCTGGATGCCCATATTAGTTCCTACATATTGTATGAAGATCTTATCGGTCGAACCTTGATGTCAAGGATTCAACTAATCCCATATGTAGTTCCCTTTGTCTATCGGTATGTCACTTGCCCAAGATTCGATCGCCGGCATCTCCCTACCTAGTTCAATCTCATTACCGGCATGTCTCTTTACTTGTTCCGTAATACAAGATCCCACGAATAACTCATTGGTCACATTGCTTGCAAGCTTATTATGATGTTATATTACCGAGTGGACCCTGAGATACCTCTCCGTCATACGGAGTGACAAATCCCAGTCTTGATCCATGCCAACTCAACAGACACCCTCGGAGATACCTGTAGAATACCTTTATAGTCACCCAGTTACATTGCGATGTTTGGTACACACAAGGTACCCCTCCGGTGTCAGTGAGTTGCATGATCTCATGGTCATAGGAGCATATACTTGACATGCAGAAAAACAATAGCAATAAAATTGACACGATCATATGTTATTCTTATGGTTTGGGTCTTGTCCATCACATCATTCTCCTAATGATGTGATCCCGCTATCAAATGACAACTCATGTCCATGGCTAGGAAACCATAGCCATCTTTGATCAACGAGCTAGTCCGGTAGAGGCTTACTAGGGACATGTTTTTGTCTATGTATCCACACATGCATTTGAGTTTCCGGTCAATACAATTATAGCATGGATAATAAATGATTATCATGGACAAGGAAAAATAATAATAACCACTTTATTATTGCCTCTAGTGCATATTTCCAACAATAGTGCCCAATGCCACTTGCTGTTTTCTGCTTATTTTTTACTTTGTAGAATGTTAGTAACAAAGGAAGTCCAAATGGCACGAAACTTTTTGGAGATTTTTTTGGACAGAAGACACCCCGGGAGCCAAAGAAGTGCACCAGAGGAGGCCCGTGGGGCCTGAGGGAGTCTTGGACTAGGGGTTCCTCGGGTGGCCGGCCTGTCTCTCATGGGCCGGACTGATTGGGCCGCACTGTGTCCAGACCAAAGACCTTTTGTGCCTTGGTGTGTGCTCCAAGTGAAGATGGAAGATCCGATGTTCCCTTGATGTAACCGACTATATGTAAACCCTAGCACCCCTGGTGTCTATATAAACCAGAGGGTCTTAGTCCATAGAGGCTAGAAGAACCTACTAGTTAGGGTTTAGTTCATCTGATCTCGTGGTAGATCAACTCTGTAATCCCCATATACAAAAGCGATATAATCAAGCGGGATGTAGGGTTTTTCCTCTTATTGAGGGCCCGAACCTGGGTAAATATCGTGTCCCACGTCCCTTGTTCCCCATCGATCCAAGATCCACTGTTCGGGACCCCCTACCCGAGATCCGCTAGTTTTGACACCGACATTGGTGCTTTCATTGAGTGTTCCGCTATTGGATCGATGAAAGGATCAATGACCACCCACGCCAGGGACGTCTCATCCCCTAGATGGGCTTTTGCGCTCGGCGGCATCTCACTGCATACTGACCCATCCAGCCCCCTAGGCCAGGATGGAAGTTTCACCCCCAGTTAGGAAATCAGGTTCAGGAGCCTAGAGTTCACCGTCGATTCCTAGGGAAACCTAGCTCCAGCTAACCCATCATTTCTCCTTAGGAACCCCGCCGATGTCGATTCTTTGACCTTGGGGGCGAAAACCGATGATATGCAGAACCCGGCCCTAGATCCGGCTTTTGTCAGAATAATCGGGAAGGCGTCGACCGAACACCGCCCAGACACAGGCTTGAGCAGCCCCGGAGCGGCCACCCTGCGGGACATCCCCGGACACTCGAGTAGAATGGACCCGGTGGACCTCTTATCTATAAATGATCTTCTAGATCAGATTCGGGCCATGGGAGTCTCCCAATCTTCGGTTTACAACCGGATTAGGCTCAGGCCGGACAACAGGGAGATTTACACCCCACCCGTCACACACCTTGTTGCCATCATCGAAGAATTGACCGAAGGTTCTGATGACCCACAAGTATAGGGGATCAATCATAGTACTTTCGATAAGTAAGTGCGTCGAACCCAACGATGAGCAGAAGGAAATGACAAGGTAATTTCTGCAAGCACTGAAATTGTCGGTAACAGGTAGTTTGATAGCAAGATAATTTGTAACGAGCAAGTAATGGTAACAGTAAATAGAGTGCAGCAAGGTAGCCCAATCCTTTTGTGGCAAAGGACATGCCAAAACAGTCTCTTATAATAGGCAACGCGTTCTTGAGGGTACACGATAATTTCATCTAGTCACTTTCATCATGCTGGTTTGTTTCGTGTTCGCTACTTTGATAACTAGATGATACCCCGCGTGTTGCTGCGGGAATTGGTTGTGACATATGTTAGTTAGATTTGTTTGTATGGAAGATGAATATTTAATATATATATATATATATGAGAACTAAAAGGGATTATATGTATAAACAAAATATAAGTAGCATGTGAGAATGCATGGTTACATGTTGTGGTGGGCTTCTTGCCCCCTTTTAGGAAATCAAACCGAGTAGATGTCTTAGCATAGTAACCAGTGAGGGTGAAATAGAGAGAGCATCTCGCATGCTTGCAGTTTTGTATGGTAAAATTCCACTTAGTTTTGTTCACACCACTGTTCCCTCAAGACTTTGTATTGGGAGGTAGCATTGTCCATGGAATTAATGGCTAAGAATCGAAAGATGAGAAAGCTTATCAGCAATATTCTAAAGAAAAGGAAAATAAGTTCATAGATAAATGCCCAACCTGCAGTAAGTTATTAGCATATCAAAAACATGTGTTAGAGATACAAAATATGTGCAGAATTACATAAGTAACAGAGGTGCAAGCAAAATATGCATGTTATGTGTACATGCTATTTTGGAATGAGACAAAATTGTCTATAGTATGTCACAACGCATGTGCTTTCATTAACACTGGTGGTTAAGTTAAGTGCTCCTTGAAAGTGGTTGAAGTGTTGCAATGATAACCATTAGATGGATTAAAGAGTAGACACAAATCTCCGTCCGTCAGACATGAATGCTATCGGCCATCGTTGTTGTGCAAGGTCATATTAATTTGGGAATGATAGAAAAGAATGCCTTCACTTCATACTGCTAGCATACACGAATAAACCAAGTTATTTTAGATTGTAACATAGATATAATAAAGTAACTCTAGGCATCTATTTCAATGTCATGTAATCATTGAGTTCATTTTTCTGTTCGACTTTTTATGCAGCTACCAACCCTTTTACGTTCATACGAATTTGAAGTTTCATATTCTGTTTATAGCACTTGAACAATCATGCAAGTATTCAATTCCCTTTTCATTTGGATGCAACTAATACCTTATTATAGTTTTAAAGAAATTATATGTTGAATCATTGCTATATGAATTCTGAACATATACTCTTAACTTGTCCGAAGTATGCTATATATAATTCACTATTATGACATTCATATTTAAGCCACTCACTTATCATGCCATCTCCCAACGGTGAGCCTTTCACTATGTGCTAATGAAAATATAGCCAAATGGGTTATACATGGACAATGTATATGGAAATTAAATTCATGCATGAGAAGTCAAAGCAGCAAACCTGAAAGTGATTGGAATTTGCACTCATACAGATTAGTCAGATTCAAGAATAGAGAAATTTTTCGTCCATCATTCCGTTGCGAGATACCGATTCAGGATCAAAGTTGTCGACCACCAGTGTTGTGTGGTCATACTGATTTTGGTAAAATATTCCACTGTATACCTGCAAGGATGAATGAACCAACCATGTTATTTCTAAATATTCAGATTATAGTATAGAAATCTAAAATAGGTTATCTCATCATACAATCATATTTGTAATCTCAGCTAAAGAATTAAAATCTACGGGGTAGAATTGCTAGTGATCATAAGATTGAAAAGAAATCAAAGGGGCAGGTATATGGGAGAATTTAGTGACGGTTTGACAGCTCAAATGCTAGATGACAAATCAGTTCTTACCTTCGTGAGGTAGATGAAGTAACAGGTGGCATCCAGCCGGCTGCTAAATCAAGTGATCACTACAAAAAAAAGACACTTCCGTGATGATACGTGTTTGTCACAGTAGGTCACGTTTTCTGTCATGCATGTACATCCATGACAATTTTATAACAGAATCAAGATAGTCATACCTGTGCTGTCGTAGAAGTGTTCCATGACATTACCAAAATTATCATCATGGAAGTGCCCACTTCCATGACGATAAATTGCACGTCATAGAAGTGCTTTCGTCAAAGTTGATCGACACGTGGCATCCACTATAACGGGTCGCCGTTATGCTATAGGGTCCAGTTTTAGATCCGATAACCCGTTAACAGCCCGGACCAATGAGGATTTTCCACATGTAAAATTGTCATTGGTCGGAGGAAACACACATTGGCTCACCGTTGGGACAGATATCATTCATTGATTGGATAGGAGGAGCCTATGATACATCGACACGTGGCACGGCCCAACAGAGGCCCATTCTAGTGAAAAGGCCGACCCGTTTGACTTGGTCAAAAGGTAACGAGCTGGCCCACAGAAAGCCTGTTAACGACCTGTTCGTATATAGCCCATTTACGGCCAGCTAACTCATGGCCCGTTATGGCCTATCGGAATTAAGCCCAGTAGCTTCATCTGGGCCGTCCAATATGATTCCAGCCCATTGTAACTTTCAGCCCATGTACGACCCATGATATCTTTCGGCCCATACGAGGCCATTTGTAACTCTTGGCCCATTAACGACCCGTGGTGAATCTGGCCCGCAATGAACAGTGTATCGCTTTATACCCAATAATGGCCCATTGTTCCATTGGGCCGTTTCCAACCCATGTTATCTGTGACAGCCTGGTTTTTACCCTCTCTTCTTTTTCCGATTTTTGTCTGGTTCTTGATTTGAATTTAGGGTTTTGAATCACTTCAGATGGACTTAAGCACTTGGGTACCACCTTGACTTTCACCCAAGTGACTCATTTCTCTCTCTAGCCATCATTTCTTCTCTGATCCACCTCAAAATAATATTAGGAATATTTTTCATAAATGAGAAATACTCATTTTCCCTCCCAAAACCCTAACTAGCCCATTGTGTTCCAAAGCAACCCCAATTTTTCTTGCCCAAAAAAATCTGAGAAAATTCAAAAATATTCTTTGAACCCTAGGGCACCTCCCTGAGCAAAAATATTGCATCACTTTTTGGTATATTTTTGCTACAGAAAATGTCTTCTATTTTGGACAAAAATGGTAGTCTCTACAATAACTACCATTTTACTTGCTCCAATGCTGCTGAATTTTCTTGTGCATCACCACCCTCCTAGATGATTGCTAGCCTCCAAACCTCATCTTCCAACTCTTAGTATTTTGACCACAGTAAGCTCTCAAAGTTACTGTCCAGAAACTTACCAGGAAGTGAAACTCCAACTTACTGCGCTTGAGCTCAATTCAAAGTGTGGTAACAACTCAAGCCACCAAGGACTACATGCTAGACATAAAGTTTAAGCTTAGTGTGGCCTGATGTCATAGTTCACGCGATGACCGTGTTCGTCCACGTGTGCTGGCATACGGCTGACACGCTTTGCGATGCATCCGAGCCGCTGTTGTACGCGTGCTCGCTTCCCCGCCCGCTGCGCCTTGCCAATCTTTGCCACGATCATCGTCCCGACCCCCTTAACTCCCTCCCGGTGCTCGCCGACGCTGGAGCTCGCCGCAGCGAGCACGGGCGCGGTCCGGCCAACGCAACAGTGCGCCACGCACTGTGTTCATCTCCACCCCCGCTCCTGTGCTCATCTCCGCTCGCCCACAGTGCCCGCCTGAGCTGTGTCGCCTTCTCCCTCGCTCAATGACGCCGTTCGTCGCCGGGCGCCGTGTCCAGGTGTCCTCCGACGGAGCCCGAACCCCTCACCTTGCTCGGCTATAAATATAGCCCTCCCTAGCCTTCTCGAGCATCAGCCACTCCTCTCACACACCCCACAAGCCAGTAGGAAGCCGTAGCCCGGCCGGGCAGGCTGCGGGCCACCGTCCCCGAGCTCGAGCTCGCCGGCGATCCCCTTGAGATGGCTCCGCAGCTCCATCCCCTCCCAAGCTCGGTCCACCCTTCCAGGGCCTCGGCCGTGCTTTGGTGGTCCCATCCTGCCCGATTGGAGCCACTGGTACTGCCTCTGGTCACCGTCATCCCCAACTCCGGCGACCCCCCACTCTCTGTCGCCGCTGGAGGGGTCGTTTCCGACGCTGTCCGACCACCCCTAGCCAATCTACGGGTACAGGCAGGTGCACCTTCATCTTCTCTTTCAATCCATTCCTTTAGCCCAAGCCAAGATGCCCTCCTTGCTGACGTGAGCTCCGACGAAGCTCCGTTGTGCTCTGTTTCCCTCTCCCCCTCCCTCTCACCTGACTGGCAGGGTCCGCTGTCAGCCACCCTGGCCGTGCCAGAAGCGGTACGAGTGGAGGCGCCCCGCGGGGTTTACGCCTTCGTCTTCACCACCTAGTTATGTTTTATTTAAATCAAATTCGAATTATTCCAGAGAGCTTCAAACAACCACAACCTTTTAACCATAAGTCCAAATGAATTGATTCTTTTTGCATTGTGTTCTTTATGAAAAGATCTAGAAGCACACCAAAAATGATATTTTTCTATGATGTCTAGATTTTCTAGTGAATTTCAGAGTAGTTCTTGATGTTTCTTTTTTGTGTTATTATTTGTTTCCAGAAGGTGAAGCTTGTCTTGAGGATCACCAGGAGGAGTGTGATCCTCATCTGCACTAAGGCAACCACAACAACATTTTCATGGTGCCATTACAGTATTTGTGATTTTTCAACTTGAACAAATGATTTAATCCATGCATTTATTTCACTAATATATATATATATATTCTGTTGGATGCTTGTTTAAGTTGATATGGTTGGTATATAGAAGTTTACAACTAACTAAGTTAGTTTAAGTCATTTGAAGTAATATTTTCTTATGAAGAAGTAATATGTTTATGAAAAAGGAATTAGTTGGCTTAATATTTTCTTGAGTGAGAAAAGAATTATGCTAAGATATTGTCATGGTTAATTTGCTAAATAAACATAACCAGAGAAGTGTTGTGTGTTATTGAGATCTATGCTTAGTATTTGATGAAGCTGATCCAGTTATTTCCGATGATATGTGGTGCATATATATTAGTGTTGCATTTTCATGGCATATCATGACACCGGTTACTTTCACTTTAAGTTGACCCTGATAATAATTCAACTTGAACATATCGTTGATCGGGTCATGGTGCCACCGAATCGAGATTTTCCCCAATGCAACCACATTTGCCTTTGTGGGAAGGCCTTTATTCAGTCCGTTGTTATGCCTCTGGTCGGTGCCTCCAACGAGGGAAGGTTATGGTTGTGCGTTACCCTGGCCCGATAAGCAGACATAACCTTGTGTTCCCGTTGTTGTTATGCTACCTTGTCACCGTTTGGGACCGTTTATGTTTTGCCACGACGGTGGCCGTTGGTGTCTTTGGTAGGCACAGGGTCACCCATGACTTAGCCCAGTGGGGAGTTAGTCGAAGTGGCCGGGAGAGTGTCATGGCAATGTAGGGGTTCTGTTAGAATGCTGTTGGTCCACCCGAATGGGAGTGCGAGGCCATGGGTTCCAAGGTGTGGGTACAGTGTGCTACCTCTGCAGAGTGTATTAATACTATCGATAGCCGAGTCCATGATTACGGACAAGCTCGAAAGTAGGTCACACCATGGATCAACATTTAAATAATTTTTGCACACTAAGATAATAACCTTGCACTGTTGGAGAGAGGATGGTCGAGAAATCATGTTGATGCTGGAGGTCAAGTTGTTGGCCAGTTTGTGATCCGAGTATGATCACGATTTGGTTACGAGGTAACCCGATTAAAGACCAAGATGTTGGTCAGTTTGTGCTCCAAGAGGGATCACCGTTTGGTAAGCAAGTCCGAGGGACTTAAGTCATGAGATCATGAGCACTGCATCCCAAGTATGATTTTGCATTAAGGATTCAGTTGGTTAATTATCATGATATTGTTTGTCATTATGTTTATGCTTGTTGTGAGCTTGCAAGTACATTCAATGTACTGACCTGGCGTGTCATGCCAGCTTTCAAGAAAATCTCATTGGAAAGGAGTACTACTGTCCGAGTCTAGATCGTGTCCACATTAGTGTCCCTGTGCTATGGAGTCCCACTTCATCGTCGTTCCACTGCCGCGTAGTTGTCCTGATCGAGGCCCCTTTATGTTCACTAAATAATGTACATATTGTTCAGCTGCACCGTGTGTGCCGCTTGGCCTCGCAACTTGTTGTAATATGAACTATGTTTAGCTAGCATCAATAAAGCGGTTGCTTTCTGTACCAAGATGTTGTGTGTTGCCAGAAGACAAGACCTCTGGGCTGGCAATGCAAGGTAAACCGGTTGCTCTGAGCCGGGGTGCCACAATGCTTGGTATCAGAGCCGCGCTGACTATAGGACCCGCTAAGCTGCCAACGTGTTAACTAGACATTAGTCAGGGTATAAGTGAGTGCCAATAGTGATTGTAGCTGGTTGTTGCATTGCATGTGCTCGTTCATTTTTATTCTAACCTACTAATGGATGTGGGTGTAGATGGCTCCGGTGCCGTATCCATGCTAGTTGCAGCTAATGCCATACATGTCGCCGCATCTCCATCGTAACATGTGGTGTCGGCTGTACCCCCTCAGTGACGATCCAATCTATCATATGTACCGGGAGCGTCTAGCAGACTCAATGTATGAGTATCACGCAGTGGTCACTCTGCGCACCAGTTCATCTTCCAACACTTATATTCATACCTCCAGGAGCGGTTTCGATTCTACCACTTCTCAGGCTATCCAGTTTGCTGGATTTGAGGTCCTCGTCGAGCTGCGTTATAACGAGGTCCGAATGCAGAACCATCCAGGTTTCCACTACTATCCCTCCCTACACGACAATGGTCGTGTCCGTTTTCCTATCGTTGATCCGGAGTCTGATAGTACTGCTAGCCACCTTTCTCGTTATATCACTGCTAGCTATCTTATGATTCACGAGCTGGCTCGAGAGCTGACTCGTGCTCGCATTGCTTTAGCTGCTACTAGAGCTTCCACTACTCCATTGTCTATGGGATTTACTCCTTATATTCCCTCCAGTTCTAGTTCACCTATTTCACCGGTTACTCTTCCGAGTAGCTCGGGCACCTCGACCATGAATCCTCTCAGTACTCCTGCTGAGTGGATTTCCCTTCTCACTACCCCAGTAGCCCTGATGCTCCAGCCTCATCCCGCACCTGCTCCGGAGGGAGAGCCCTTGAGGCAGCGTCATCGTGTTACCTTTAACCCAGAGGTTTCGGTTAACATCGTCAGTTCAGGATCCGAGTCCGCTTCAGGAGAGGACCACGCAGCACCAACAAAGCTTTAGAGCACTCGAGTATCCGCAATTGTCAGGGTGATGCACGAATGTAGTCGTATGAGTCATGATGTTCCGTTCTATGTATGAGAGTAGTCGAACTTATCATGTCATTTATCTTTTATGTACGAGTCTATGTATAATTATGTTGGAACTTCCTTTTATTCGCTATGCTTTGTTCGTATTTCATTTTCTTTCGGGTTTTGTCGCTGGCTTTTCTCCACTATATTTTTGGATGTTGCTCATCTCAGATGCGTTGTCTTGGGAAAAACAAACAATAAGATGACGCGGGGAGGCAACACTAGTGCCGCTTGTGAGGATGTCCTGTTCGCTGCTCTGCACGACAGGCAGGACACTCCCCCGAGCCGTACGTTCCACCACCGCCTCCACTGCCAAATCCGCCCTCCACTGCCAAATTCGCCCTCCACCGAGCAAATTCTGCGTATGTTTGAGGAAATGAGGAATAATGATCTGATTGAAATATTAAGGAGTGTGCAAGCTATGGTTGGACAGAATGGAAATCAGAACGGTCATCACTCCAAGCAGTCAGATTTTCAGAGAACCAAGCCTCCCAGTTTCAGTCAGGTTATTGATCCCTTGGACGCAGACGACTGGTTACAAACCATTGAGAAGAAGCTTGAGATTTCTCGTACTGAAGAGGATGACTAGGTTCCATTTGCAACTCATTATCTTGAAGGCGCTGCCGCCATATGGTGGGAAAATGCAAAAGCCACGTGGCCTGCTGATGAAGAAATCACCTGGACCAAGTTCAAGGATCAATTTCATAAATACCATATTCCCACGAGAATTATGAAGGTCAAGCAGCGTGAATTCCTCGCGCTCCTTGATACGTCTCCAACGTATCTATAATTTTTGATTGCTCCATGCTATATTATCTACTGTTTTGGACATTATTGGGCTTTATTATCCACTTCTATATTATTTTTGGGACTAACCTAACCGGAGGCCCAGCCCAGAATTGCTGTTTTTTTTGCCTATTTTAGGGTTTCGAAGAAAAGGAATATCAAACGGATTCCAAACGGAATGAAACCTTCGGGAACGTGATTTTCTCAACGAACAGGACCCAGGAGACTTGGACCCTACGTCAAGAAACAAAGGAGGAGGCCACAAGGTAGGAGGCGCGCCTACCCCCCCAGGAGCGCCGTCCACCCTCGTGGGCCCCCTGTTGCTCCACCGACATACTCCTTCCTCCTATATATACTTACGTACCCCCAAACGACCAGATACGGAGCCAAAACCCTAATTCCACCATCGCAACTTTCTGTATCCATGAGATCCCATCATGGGGCATGTTCCGGAGCTCCGCCAGAGGGGGTATCCATCACAGAGGGCTTCTACATCATCACCATAGCCCCTCCGATGAAGTGTGAGTAGTTCACCTCAGACCTTTGGGTCCATAGTTATTAGCTAGCTGGCTTCTTCTCTCTTTTTGGATCTCAATACAATGTTCTCCCCTCTCTTGTGGAGATCTATTCGATGTAATCTTATTTTTGCGGTGTGTTTGTTGAGACCGATGAATTGTGGGTTTATGATCAAGTCTATCTATGAACAAATTTGAATCTTCTCTGAAATCTTTTATGTATGATTGGTTATCATTGCAAGTCTCTTCGAATTATCAGTTTGGTTTGGCCTACTAGATTGATCTTTCTTGCAATGGGAGAAGTGCTTAGCTTTGGGTTCAATCTTGCGGTGTCCTTTCCTAGTGACAGTAGGGGCAACAAGGCATGTATTGTATTGTTGCCATCGAGGATAACAAGATGGGGTTTTCATCATATTGCATGAGTTTATCCCTCTACATCATGTCATCTTGCTTAAGGTGTTACTCTATTTTCATGAACTTAATACTCTAGAAGCATGCTGGATAGCGGTTGATGAGTGGAGTAATAGTAGTAGATGCAGGCAGGAGTCGGTCTACTTGTCTTGGACGTGATGCCTATATACATGATCATACCTAGATATTCTCATAACTATGCTCAATTCTGTCAATTGCTCAACAGTAATTTGTTCACCCACCATAGAATACCTGTGCTCTTGAGAGAAGCCACTAGTGAAACCTAGGGCCCCCGGGTCTATCTTCATCATATTAATCTTCCAATACTTAGTTATTTTCATTGCCTTTATTTTACTTTGCATCTTTATCATAAAAATACCAAAAATATTATTTTATCATATCTATCAGATCTCACTCACGTAAGTGGCCGTGTAGGGATTGACAAGCCCTTATTGCGTTGGTTGCGAGGATTTATTTGTTTTGTGCAGGTACGAGGGACTCGCGCGTAGCCTCCTACTGGATTGATACCTTGGTTCTCAAAAACTGAGGGAAATACTTATGCTACTTTGCTGCATCATCCCTTCCTCTTCGGGGAAAACCAACGCAGTGCTCAAGAGGTAGCAAGAAGGATTTCTGGCGCCATTGCCAGGGAGTCTACGCAAAAGTCAATATACCAAGTACCCATCACAATCCTTATCTCCCACATTACATTATTTGCCATTTGCCTCTCGTTTTCCTCTCCCCCACTTCACCCTTGCCGTTTTATTCGCCCTCTCTCTCTCTATCCTCCCTCTCTTGCTCTATTCGCCTGTTTTCCGTTTGCTTGTCGTTATGGCTAGTCCCTTATCTTCTCCATTGTCTCCCGAGAATGAAATTCTAAATTTTAAGCAAAGAGAGGGAGAAAATCTAAAAGGCGCTTGGTATAGAATTTGCAATGCTCAAAATAGATCTACCAGGAAGCAATCTACTTCTGTTCTTCTTCGGAATTTTTATGTAGGCGCTACTCCTTGGCACAGATATGTCCTTGATTCTATTACCGGAGGGAACTTCTTGGGTAGCCATACTTTTGATTCTTATAATGCTATGATAGATTTGTTTGGCTCACCCCCTCTTTTGGTTAATGGAACTGTATTAATTTGGAGCATGTAATGCAAAGGCTCGAAATTATTGAAAATAAGGTTGCTACCGTAGAGTCAATTGAAAATTTGGATAAAAAGATCCACAACCGAATCTCTCAATATGGATCTAAAGTAGGAGTCACTTTGAAAAATATTAAAGAGAAGGAACCCATAGTTAATGAGAAAATAAATCACGATTCCACTAGGATCGATAAACTTGAGGATATTATTACCAACTTGGGAACCGCTTTTTCTTCTGTAAAAAATACTCCAAGTGCTCCCACTAAAATTGCCAAGCTTATGTATGTTCCTAAAAATAAGGGTGAATCTTCTAGTAAGGAAACTGCGGATCTCAAATCCATAAGTATTCATCCCAATCTTTTTGCTATCATTAAGGAACCATTCATTACAAATGAATTTTTTGATCTTGTGCCTAAAAGTTTGATAATCAATAAAAAGAAAGAAATTCCTAAAGATGGTAGATGCCTCATTTAAGAATTGCCTACCAAAGATGGCAATACCTAGATCAATCCTTGCTATGCCTAGCTTGGGGCGTTAAACGATAGTGCTTGTTGGGAGGCAACCCAATTTTGTTTTTATTCCTTGCTTTTTGCTCCTGTTTAGTAATAAATAATTTATCTAGCCTCTGTTTAGGTTGTGTTTTTTGTGTTTAATTAGTGTTTGTGCCAAGTAGAACCATTGGGAAGACTTGGGGAAAGTCTTGATATCTTGCTGTAAAAAACAGAAACTTTAGCGCTCACGAGAACTGATTCCATTTTTATTTGGAAAGTGATATTTAATTAATTATTTTTTAAGATGATTAATAGATAAATTCCTCACTTCCAGCAATTTATTTTAGAATTTTTGGGGTTCCAGATCTTTCTCTAGCTACATATTACTACAGACTGTTCTGTTTTTGACAGATTCTGTTTTTCGTGTGTTGTTTGCTTATTTTGATGAATCTATGGCTAGTAAAATAGTTTATAAACCATAGAGAATTTGAAATACAGTAGGTTTAACACCCATATAAATAAAGAATGAGTTAATTACAGTACCTTGAAGTGGTCTTTTGTTTTCTTTCGGTTAACGGGGCTCACGAGATTTTCTACTTTAAGTTTTGTGTTGTGAAGTTTTCAAGTTTTGGGTAAAGATTTGATGGATTATCGAACAAGGAGCGGCAAGAGCCTAATCTTGGGGATGCCCATGGAACCCCCAAGATAATCTAAGTACACCTAAAATCCAAAGCTTGAAGATGCCCCGGAAGGCATCCCCTCTTTTCGTCTACTTCTACCGGTAACTTTACTTGAAGCTATATTTTTATTCACCACATGATATGTGTTTTGCTTGGAGTGTCTTGTATGATTTGAGTCTTTGATTTTTAGTTTACCACAATCATCCTTTCTGTACACACCTTTTGAGAGAGCCATACATGATTTGGAATTTGTTAGAATACTCTATGTGCTTCGCTTATATCTTGTGAGTTATATAGTTTTGCTCTAGTACTTCACTTATATCTTTTAGAGCACGGTGGTGGATTTGTTTTATAGAAACTATTGATATCTCATGCTTCACTTAGATTATTTTGAGAGTCTTAAATAGCATGGTAATTTGCTTAAATAATCCTAATATGCTAGGTATTCAAGATTAGTAAAAAATTTCCTATGAGTGTTTTGAATACTAAGAGAAGTTTGATGCTTGATGATTGTTTTGAGATATGGAGGTAATAATATCAAAGTCGTGCTAGTTGAGTAGTTTTGAATTTGAGAAGTTCTTGCGTTGAAGTTTGCAAGTCCCGTAGCATGCACGTATGGTAAACGTTATGTAACAAATTTGAAACATGAGGTGTTCTTTGATTGTCTTCCTTATGAGTGGCGGTCGGGGACGAGCGATGGTCTTTTCGTACCAATCTATCCCCATAGGAGCATGCGTGTAGTGCTTTGGTTTTTGATGACTTGTAGGTTTTTGCAATAAGTATGTGAGTTCTTTATGACTAATGTTGAGTCCATGGATTATATGCACTCTCACCCTTCCATCATTGCTAGCCTCTTCGGTACCGTGCATTGCCCTTTCTCACATTGAGAGTTGGTGCAAACTTCGCCGGTGCATCCAAACCCCGTGATATGATACGCTCTTTCACACATAAAACTCCTTATATCTTCCTCAAAATAGCCACCATACCTACCTATTATGGCATTTCCATAGCCATTCCGAGATATATTGCCATGCAACTTTCCACCATTCCGTTTATCATGACACATTCATCATTGTCATATTGCTTAGCATCATCATGTAGTTGACATAGTATTTGTGGCAAAGCCATCGTTCATAATTCTTTCATATATGTCACTCTTGGTTCATTGCATATCCCGGTACACCGCTGGAGGCATTCATATAGAGTCATATTTTGTTCTAGCATCGAGTTGTAATCATTGAGTTGTAAATAATTAGAAGTGTGATGATCATCATTTTCTAGAGCATTGTCCCAAGTGAGGAAAAAAAGAGAAAGGCCATAAAAAAAGAGAAAGGCCCAAATAAAAAAAATGAGAGAAAAAGAGAGAAGGGACAATGTTACTATCCTTTGCCACACTTGTGCTTCAAAGTAGCACCATAATCTTCATGATAGAGAGTCTTTTGTTTTGTCACTTTCATATACTAGTGGGAATTTTCATTATAGAACTTGGCTTGTGAATTCCAACAATGGGCCTCCTCAAGTGCCCTAGGTCTTCGTGAGCAAGCAAGTTGGATGCACACCCACTTAGTTTCTTTTGTTGAGCTTTCATACATTTATAGCTCTAGTGCATCCGTTGCATGGCAATCCCTACTCCTTGCATTAACATCAATCGATGGGCATCTCCATAGCCCATTGATTAGCCTCATTGATGTGAGACTTTCCCCATTTTTGTCTTCTCCACATAACCCCCTCATTATATTCTATTCCACCCATAGTGCTATGTCCATGGCTCGCGCTCATATATTGCGTGAAAGTTTATAGGTTTGAGATTGCTAAGGTATGAAGCAATTGCTTGGCTTGTCATCGGGGTTGTGCATGATGAGAGCATTCTTGTGTGATGAAAATGGATCATGACTAAACTTTATGATTTTGTAGGGATGAACTTTCTTTGGCCATGTTATTTTGAGAAGACATAATTGCTTTATTAGTATGCTTGAAGTATTATTATTTTTATGTCAATATGAACTTTTGTCTTGAATCTTTCGGATCTGAATATTCATACCACAATTAAGAAGAATTACATTAAAATTATGCCAAGTAGCACTCCGCATCAAAATTTTTGTTCTTATCATTTACCTACTCGAGGACGAGCAGGAATTAAGCTTGGGGATGCTTGATACGTCTCCAACGTATCTATAATTTTTGATTGCTCCATGTTATATTATCTACTGTTTTGGACATTATTGGGCTTTATTGTCCACTTTTATATTATTTTTGGGACTAACCTATTAACCGGAGGCCCGGCCCAGAATTGTTGTTTTTTTTGCCTATTTTAGGATTTCGAAGAAAAGGAATATCAAACGGAGTCCAAACGGAATGAAACCTTCGGGAACATGATTTTCTCAATGAACAAGACCCAGGAGACTTGGACCCTACGTCAAGAAACAAAGGAGGAGGCCACGAGGTAGGGGGATGCGCCTACCCCCCAGGCGCGCCCTCCACCCTCGTGGGCCCCCTGTTGCTCCACCGGTGTACTCCTTCCTCCTATATATAGCTACGTAGCCCCAAACGGTCAGATACGGAGCCAAAACCCTAATTCCACCGCCGCAACTTTCTGTATCCACGAGATCCCATCTTGGGGAATGTTCCGGAGCTTCGCCGGAGGGGGTATCCATCACGGAGGGCTTCTACATCATCACCATAGCCCCTCCGATGAAGTGTGAGTAGTTCACCTTAGACCTTCGGGTCCATAGTTATGAGCTAGATGGCTTCTTCTCTCTTTTTGGATCTCAATACAATGTTCTCCCCCTCTCTTGTGGAGATCTATTTGATGTAATCTTCTTTTTGCAGTGTGTTTGTTGAGACCGATGAATTGTGGGTTTATGATCAAGTCTATCTATGAACAATATTTGAATCTTCTCTGAATTATTTTATGTATGATTGGTTATCTTTGCAAGTCTCTTCAAATTATTAGTTTGGTTTGGCCTACTAGATTGATCTTTCTTGCAATGGGAGAAGTGCTTAGCTTTGGGTTCAATCTTGCGGTGTCCTTTCCCAGTGACAGTAGGGGCAGAAAGGCACCTATTGTATTGTTGCCATCGAGGATAACAAGATGGGGTTTTCATCATATTGCATGAGTTTATCCCTCTACATCATGTCATCTTGCTTAAGGTGTTACTCTGTTTTCATGAACTTAATACTCTAGATGCATGCTGGATAGCGGTCGATGAGTGGAGTAATAATAGTAGATGCAGGCATGAGTCGGTCTACTTGTCTCGGACGTGATGCCTATATACATGATCATACCTAGATATTCTCATAACTATGCTGAATTCTGTCAATTGCTCAATAGTAATTTGTTCACCCACCGTAGAATACCTATGCTCTTGAGAGAAGCCACTAGTGAAACCTATGGCCCCTGGGTCTATCTTCATCATATTAATCTTCCAATACTTACTTATTTTCATTGCCTTTTATTTTACTTTGCATCTTTATCATAAAAACACCAAAAATATTATCTTATCATACCTATCAGATCTCACTCTCGTAAGTGGTCGTGTAGGGATTGACAACCCCTTATCGCGTTGGTTGCGAGGATTTATTTGTTTTGTGCAGGTACGAGGGACTCATGCGTAGCCTCCTACTGGATTGATACCTTGGTTCTCAAAAACTGAGGGAAATACTTACGCTACTTTGCTGCATCATCCCTTCCTCTTCGGGGAAAACCAACGCAGTGCTCAAGAGGTAGCACTCCTCCAAGGAAGTCAGTCTGTGAGTGAATATTTGCATAAGTTCAATCATTTGCCCCATTACTCTCTTCATGCTGTGGCCACTGAAGAAAGAAAGATTGACATGTTTCTTGGGGGATTAAACCAACATCTCCGATGCACCCTCAGTATGTTTGACTTCCCGGATTTCCAAACTCTGGTAAACAAGGCTCTCATTGCTGAAAGGGAGCACAAGCTCATACATGACAATAAGTCTACAAATAACGATCACAAGCGCAAGTTCGAGCCAAGGAAGGAAGTGCAGCCAGTGCAAAAGGCTCGTACCTGGCAGCATACTCACGTAGAGTACAAGCCCAATTTGCAGCAGAATGTTAACAAAACCACTACACAAGTCAAGAATGTCGTGACCAACCCAGTGCGAGAAGAGTGCCAGCGCAACAATTCTTGTTTCAGCTGTGGGCAAACCGGACATTATGCCAGACAGTGTCCCAAGAACGGCAAGACTAATGCTCCATTCAGGCCTCAAGTCAACTTTATGGGGTCATACCCTATCCAGCAAAACATCACTGGGCAGGTCCATCACCTCTCCGCAGATGAAGCCCAAGAGAACCCCGAAGTCGTCATTGGTATGTTTTCTGTTAATAACATACCTGCCATTATTTTATTCGACTCTGGGGCTTCCCACTCTTTTATTTCGCGGAGTTTTGTTGCCCAAAACAAATTTCCTTGTTCGGTTTTGAGCAAGAATATGCTGGTACAATCCCCGGGATCTTTGCTCAGAAGCAATCTGGTCTGCCATAGTCTGGAAATTAATTTCAATGGAGTCCGTTTTCCAACTTTTTTGATAGTCATTGAGTCCGGCAAGTTGGACATTATTTTGGGGATAAATTGGTTAACCCAATATCAAGTATGCATTAATTGCGCGACCCAAGAAGTCACTTTGACAAGTCAAGAGGGGCAGACTACGAAATTCTATGCCTGCAGGAACATACCCAACAAAGAAATGGTCTTCACCACTGTGGCTGGTGAATTGGAATTAATTCCTATGGTCAGTGAGTTTCCCGATGTGTTTCCAGAAGAACTGCCAGGCATGCCGCCAGATCGAGAGCTTGAGTTTGCAATAGATCTTGTGCCCGGGACCGCACCGTTATACATGAAGTATTATCGAATGCCTACGTTAGAATTAGTGGAGCTAAAGAAACAGCTTCATGAGATGCTCCAGAAAGGATATATCCATCCCAGATCTTCACCATGGGGATCACCTGCTATATTCGTGGATAAGAAAGATGGTAGTCTCCGTATGTGTGTGGATTACCGTCAGCTGAATGATGTCACCATCAAAAACAAATATCCACTGCCCAGGATCGATGATCTGTTTGATCAACTCAGTGGGGCAAAGGTATTCTCCAAGATTGATTTAAGGACGAGATACCACCAACTCAAGATTAAAAAGGAAGATATTCCTAATACCGCATTCACTACATGATACGGTCTTTATGAATATACCGTTATGTCCTTCGGCCTCACGAACGCCCCTGCTTTCTTCATGCATATGATGAACAAGGTGTTCATGGACTTCCTAGATAAATTTGTGGTGGTCTTCATCGATGACATACTCATATACTCAAAGGGTGAAGAAGAGCACAAAGGACACCTCAGAGCCGTATTACAACGACTTTGTGACCATCAGCTATACGCCAGATTCAGTAAATATGAGTTTTGGCTCAAGCGAGTTGGCTTTCTTGGGCATGTGCTGTCTGCAGAAGGTATAGCTGTGGACCCGAGCAAAGTAAAGGATGTGCTCGATTGGTTGGCACCCACGACAGTATCCCAAATCAGGAGTTTCCTCAGATTAGCTGGATACTACCGGCGTTTCATTGAAGGTTTCTCCCAGATTGCCAAACCAATGAAGGAATTTCTCAAGAAAGATAAGAAGTTCGAGTGGACTCAGGACTGTGAGAAAAGTTTCAATGAGTTGAAAATCCGGCTGACAACAGCACCGGTGTTGACTCTTCCAGACATCTACCGCAGCTTTGATGTGTACTGTGACGCTTCCAGACAGGGCAAGGTGGTAGCATATGCGTCGCGGCAGCTACGACCCCATGAAGGAAACTACCCTACTCATGATCTGGAATTAGCCACGGTGGTTCATGCTCTAAAAATTTGGAGGCACTACCTCATTGGGAAGAGGTGCCAAATACTTACTGACCACAAAAGTCTCAGGTACATATTTACCCAACCAGATTTAAATCTCCGCCAATGAAGATGGCTTGAGTTAGTCAATGACTATGATATTGGAATAAATAACCACCCGGGGAAGGCCAATGTGGTTGCCGATGCACTCAACCGAAAGCCTGTTAGCCTGAATACCATGATGGAATCTTTGCCTCCTGAACTTCAAAAAGAGATTTCTCAGCTCCACCTGGTCATAGTTGACACAGGTCTTGCTAATATCATGGAAGTTACTCCTACCCTCGAGGAAGAGATCTGCAAGGTCCAGCCACATCACCCAGTCCTATAGAAACATGCCAAGCGTATGTTAGCAGGACAAACCTCAGATTTTCTAACGATCCACTAGGTACACTACAATTCCGTGGAAGGAATTGTGTACCCAGGCAAGTAGATTTAAGGAAGAGAATACTGTCAAAAGCACATGAATCTTCATATTCTATTCACCCCGGAGGAACTAAAATGTACGAAGACCTTCGACAAATATTCTGGTGGAATGGGATGAAGAAAGACATTGCCTATTTTGTGGCCTGTTGCGACATATGCAACAAAGTGAAGGTAGAACATCAGAAACCAGCTGGACTCCTCCAACCGTTGCCCGTTCCACAATGGAAGTGGGATGATGTCTGCATGGATTTTGTCACTGGGCTACCAAAGACTCAGCGAGGCAATGATGCAGTATGGGTCATAGTAGACACCTTAACCAAGGTAGCTCATTTTATCCCCACCAAAACCACATACTGAGCCAATCAGCTCACACAACTGTACGTGTCCCGAATAGTCAGTCTGCATGGAGTACCGCGAACAATCAGTTCCAACCGGGGGTCACTTTTTACCTCCACTTTTTGGTCACGTCTCCACCAAGCCTTGGGGACCGCGCTAAAATATAGTACCACTTATCATCCTCAGACCGATGGGCAGACTAAGCGTGTAAACCAAATACTCAAGGAAATGCTTCGAGCCTGTGCCTTGGCCCAAGGACCTAAATGGGAAGACTGTCTGTCGTACACCAAGTTTTCCTACAACAACAGCTTCCAGACTGGTCTAAAGATGTCACCTTATGAGGCTTTGTATGGCCGTAAGTGCCGCACTCCATTGAATTGGTCTCAAACTAGATATAGCCGTATTTTCGGAACGGATCTCATGATGGAAGCTAAAAAGCAAGTCAAGGAAATCCGAGACAGATTGCAATTGGCTAAATCTCGACAGAAGAGTTATTATGATGCAAAACACCGACATATCAGTTTTGAACCTGGAGAACATGTATACCTTCGAGTCACTCCTATGAAAGGAGTCAAGAGATTCCAGACTCGCGGAAAATTGGCACCCAGGTTTATTGGTCCATTCCTAGTTATGTCTAATGCGGGTAATGTTGCATATCAGTTGGAACTGCCCCCAGAACTGTCAGAAGTGCACAGTGTGTTCCATGTCTCACAGTTGAAGCGATGTATATCGCTGCCCGAGAAAAAAGACTGCTATGACAGGAATAGAGTTGGCTAAGGATCTAACATATGAGGAGAGACCGTTCAGAATTTTGGATGAGATGGAAAGGGTCACTCGTAGTAAAACAAGAAAGTTTTACAAGGTTCAGTGGGAGCATTGCACAGAGGCAGAAACCACTTAGGAACGAGAAGAATTTCTAAAGGCACATTATCCAGAATTGTTTTCCGGAGCAACCGGATCTTGAGGACGAGATTCATCCTAAGTGGGGGAGGTTTGTGACAGCCTAGTTTTTACCCTCTGTTCTTTTTCCGACTTTTGTTTCGTTCCTGATTTGAATTTAGGGTTTTGAATCACTTCAGATGGACTTAAGCACTTGGGTACCACCTTGACTTTCACCCAAGTGACTCATTTCTCTCTCTACCCATCATTTCTTCTCTGATCCACCTCAAAATAATATTAGGAATATTTTTCATAAATGAGAAATATTCATTTTCCCTCCCAAAACCCTAACTAGCCCATTGTGTTCCAAAGCAACCCCAATTTTTCTTTCCCACAAAAATCTGAATAAATTCACAAATATTCTTTGAACCCTAGGGCAGCTTCTTGAGCAAAAAATATTCCATCACTTTTTGGAATATTTTTGCTACAAAAATGTTTTCTGTTCTGGACAGAAATGGTAGTTTCTACAACAACTACCAATTTACTTGCTCCAATGCTGCTAAATTTTCTTGTGCATCACCACCCTCCTAGATGATTGCTAGCCTCCAAAGCTCAGCTTCCAACTCTTAGTATTTTGACCACAGTAAGCTCTCAAAGTTACTGTCCAGAAACTTACCAGGAAGACAAACTCCAACTTATTGCGCTTGAGCTCAGCTCAAAGTGTCATAACAACTCAAACCACCAAGGACTACACCCCAGACATAAAGTTTAAGCTTAGCACGACCTGATGTCATAGTTCATGCAGTGACCGCATTCGTCCAGGCGTGCTGGCATACGGCTGACGCGCTCTACGATACGCCCGGGCCGCTATTGAGCGCGTGCTCGCTTCCCCGCCTGCTGCGCCTTGCCAATGCTCGCCACGATCATCGTCCCGACCCCCTTAACTCCCTCCTGGCACTCGCAGACGGTGGAGCTCGCCGCAGCGAGCACGGGTGCGGTTCGGTCAACCCAACAGTGCGCCGTGCACTGTGTTCGTCGCCACCCCACTCGCTCTTGTGCTCGTCTCCGCTCGCCCACAGTGCCTGCGTGAGCTGCGTCGCCATCTCCCTCGCTCACTGACGCTGTTCGTCGCCGGGCGCCGTGTTCAGGTGTCCTGCGGCGGAGCCCAAACCCCTCACCTCGCTCAGCTATAAATATAGCCCTCCCCAGCCTTCTCGAGCATCATCCACTCCTCTCACACACTCCACAATCCAGTAGGAAGCCATAGACCGCCCGAGCAGGCCGCGGGCCACCGTTCCCGAGCTCGAGCTCGCCGCGATCCCCTCAAGTCATCTCCGCAGCTCCAGCCCCTCCCAAGCTCGGTCCACCCTTCCAGGGCCTCCGCCGTGCTTCGGTGGTGCCGTCCTTCCCGATTGGAGCCTCTGGTGCCGCCTCTGGTCATCGTCATCCCTAACTCCGGCGACCCCCGCTCTCTGTCACCGCTAGAGAGGTCATTTCCAACGCCGTCCGACCACCCCTGGCCAATCTATGGGTACGGGCAGGTGTGCCTTTGTCTTCTCCTTTGATCCATTCCTTTAGCCTTGGCCAAGACACCCTCCTCACCGGAGTGAGCTCCGGCGAAGCTCCCCCGTGCTCTGTTTCCCTCTCCCCCTCCCTCTCACCTGACTGGCGGGGCCCGCTGTCAGCCACCCTGGCCGCGCCTGAAGCGGTACGAGTGGAGGAGCCCCGCGGGATTTACGCCTTCGACGTCACCCCCAGTTCTGTTTTATTTAAATCAAATTCAAATTATTCCAGAGAGCTTCAAACAGCCACAACTTTTTAACAATAAGTCCAAATGAATTGATTCTTTTTGCATTGTGTTCTTTATGAAAAGATCTAGAAGCACACCAAAAATGAGATTTTTCTATGCTGTCTAGATATTCTGGTGAATTTCAGAGTGGTTATTGATGTTTTATTTTTGTGTTATTGTTTGTTTCCAGAAGGTGAAGCTTGTGTTGAGGATCACTAGGAGGAGTGTGACCCTCATCTGCACTAAGGCAAGCCACAACAACATTTTCATGGTGCCATTGCAATATTTGTGATTTTTCAACTTGAAAAAATGATTTAATCCATGCATTTATTTCACTAATATATATATATATATATATTCTGTTGGATGCTTGTTTAAGTTGATATGGTTGGTATACAGAAGTTTACAATTGTCGGCGTTATGGGAACGGGGGTCCCCAGACTTGCCTGCCTGTGGCCCATGGCGTGGCTGAGCTAGCAGGTCTAGACGACCCATCTTCATCGACGAGGTATTCAAGACCCTCGCGAGGGGCCAAGCCTCGTGAGGCAGATGACGCAAGACCTCCACTGGAGCGGCCTCGCCAGGAAGGCTCACAAGGGGCGGAGAGATCAAGGGAAGGCAAACCTCGCGAGGTCCTCGTGACATGAGCCATGACGATCGAAACCAAGAGGGCGCCAGCGCGCGCAACATCCTTGTTTCCTCGTTGGTGCCAAGGCGGCAAGCGCAGGCGTGGAGTACCGAGGCATCAAGCAAAGGTTTCCATATCAGTGCAACGAGACCAAGACCAGCAGGATGGCAAGACGGAGGTCACCATGGATCCCAAGACGGCGTCACCACCAGAGCCTTTTGCAGGCGAAGACTACTTTTGTCAGGATAAGCTGTACTAGTTGTCCCCTTTCAAATTGGCCGATGTTGGCTCCCTTCCCGCTCAATATTTGGGGAGAGGACCAGGGCCTATATAAGTAGAACTAACCACCACGAGAGGAAGGAGAGAGGAGAACTGATTCAGAGGCATTTCACCCACACAAGTTTGCCAAGCACAAGAACACCTCAACCTCAGGAGGCTGTTCTTCCCCTTGTACTGTTCATCATCAGCCCAAGAGGCAATCCACCACCACAACACTAGAGTAGGGTATTACACCACAACGGTGGCCCGAACTAGTATAAATCTTGTGTCTTTGTGTTGCAAGTTCATGGAGTTCATCCGCGAGATCTTAGCGAGCTAGTGCGTGGATCGATAGGGAGAAAACCTTCGCGCGCACCCTAGTGTTCGAACCTCGAGGGTTTCGCCGGAACCCCTGATCCGACATTTGGCGCGCTAGGTAGGGGTACGCCGGAGCCTCTTCCCTGTCAATCGACCCGCCGACGCTCCGCGACCCCGATGTCTGCTGACCCAAGGGCAGACTCCGACCATTGGGCAGCCTGGCCAGCTCGGGCGGCGCCACCTACCCATGAAGACCTCAACCCCGCGCTCCAGGCAGCACGAGCGCCGCCTAACGCTGCGGGGCACTAGCGATGCGGCCAGGTGTCATCCACACTCACTCCACGACAAGTGCGAGCCGCTGCAAGGGCCGCAAGCCACGCCGTAGCAACGGCGCCACACACCCGGCGGGAGGAGGCAAACATGTGGGCCGCTCTCACGATGGAGCGGGAGTTGCTGCGGTGCCGGCTAATGGAGAGCAGCCACGACGCACTGTTGGAACGTGTCGCTGAGCTACTGGATGCGGCAGCGTCAGGAGCGCCACCTTTCTGCTATCTGCTCCCTTCCCGGGCCGCTACTGGACCTCACGACAGGCCTCGCCGCAACCACGCGCCCTCGGGTGCGCCTGGGGGCTTCATCGACACCAAGATGGCCGGCGGCGCCGGGGCCCCCGTTGCCCCCACGCCGCCTCCGATGAGCATGGGCACGAGCGTTGCCCCCCATGGCCCCAGCGAGGCATCATGCTATCATCCTTAGGACGTCGCACTTGGCCGGGCGACGTGGAGTGCGGGGCACTACGGCGAGGTTCTTGGGGTGATAGCCCCGTAAGCCTATGTGCCCCGCATGATGAACCAGGGGTACAGGCCGGAGGACGACCCTAACTCATTTCTCGGGCCAGGTTGGGAGGAGGAGGCATTAGGAGATGAAGCCTTCCAGGAGCCGCCGGAGAGCCCCGCCAACCGTGCCGTCGACAATAGATATAGGGTACCACTAATCCCTCAAGAGCAAGCTTACGCTAACCATGGGTCGCAGGAGAATAAGGTCGCCACAACGGCTGGCGGCCCCAGCTCGGCGACCTCCCTCCCGCCAGGAGGATCTCGCTGGGGGCAGCAGGAGAGAAGCCGGGAGCCAGATCCCTCGCCATGTCGCACGAAGCAAGGTCCCCCCCAGAGGTAGGCCCTCTGCTGGGGAGGTGCTGAAAAGCCTACCCCCGGCGGAGGACCCATGGTCGCCGAGGGCGCCGCTGGCGTCCCCTTTCCCCCCTTTGTGTCGTCCTAGTTGCCGGTCGGCTCAAAGCTGGTCAAGGGCGCCACAAGGCAGGGCCCTCGCCTGGCGATATGAAGCAAGGCCGGTACCTTTGAAGAAGGCCCAGTGCCTGTGAAGATCGCCGCCCATGACACTCTCATGTAATAATGAGTGGGGCTGTACACGCCTCGGAGTCTCCGGAGAGCCGCCCTCAGGCCTCAGGGGCTCCCTCGCACGCCTAGTGGCCGCACTTAGCTCCGCGCTGGTGAGAAGACTTGAAGGCAAGAAGACTAGGCTAGGTGCCGGACGCGGCCATTTGCTTTGAATCTCTTTTCTGTAACCTTGCCTTCTGGATTTGGATTTAAGTTGAAGTTGAGTTTTCATCGATGCGCCCGGGGGGTGCCTTTTCTCGTTCAAGCGATTTCTTGCCATCCAGTTTTCGCCTTGTTCTGAAGCTCATGCTTGCTGGCTCCCCCTCGCGGGCCCCTCGCGAGCAAGGCTGGGCACGGCACGAACACCAAACGCGCTGGTTGGCGCTAGATCCTCACGAGGCCCGCTTGGGCGGATCTGCAGGCCTTTCGGGAGCTTCGCGGCAACTCTCAATCTTGCAATTTGATTCGGGGCCCGCCCCAGCCAAAGTAAGCTGCAGCAGCAAAACTTGCCCCCGGGCTCGTGGATCCATGAAGGCACACACTCGGCTTGGCATAATAGGGTAAAATTACGATTTGTTTACATGAGGGGCTCCCCCTCTCAAAATGCTCTCACAATCTTTAAGGGTCACGCCCAAGTTTTTGCATAGAGGATAAAATAGCAGGGGAACATGAGATCAGCCGGATATGTCGCTCGCCGCATCGCCTTCGGATGCGTCACTCGTGTCGTCGCCGTCTTCGCCGGCATCGTCACCACCTTTGGCGACGCCCCCGTCACTGTCGTTGACCACGTTACCTTCGTCTGCCGCGACTACCACCGCTTCGTCTTCGGAAGTGAAGGCCCTGACCAGCGCGTCCACGTTTTCCTCCACCCACTGCGCCAGGTCACCACGAATGGCCTGAGGTACAGGGGCAATGGCAGCGTCAAAGTCGAAGTCGGGGAAGGAGTTCCGAAGATGGCTGAAGACACGGGAGAATGCGTGCCCGAGCAGGCCCCGGCTTCTCTCTTCTACAAGCTGGTGAGCCCTATCAGACCGGGCTCCTAGGCGCATCACCATGTTGGTGAAGAAGTTTAGGTGACTGGCGTAGTCATTCGAGTGGGGGTGCGGTGCATTCTCATCAGAGATATAGCCCAGGGCGGTATTAGCCCTGTTCCGGAGGTCCTGAAGCATGGGGGTGTGCTCGCACTCCAACGTCTGCCGTTGAAGCACTTCCTCCCTGTTTTTCCGCGCTACGGCCTCGGCGTCATCAACCCGTTTCCGAAGAGAAAGCAGCTCAGCGCGGGCGGAGGCCAAGTCCGCCTGTGCCGTGACCAGGGCGGCAGCCGTGGCCTCCTCACGCCTCTCCGCCTCATCTAACCTGGGCCTAAGAGCGGCGGTCTTGCCCGATGCCTCAGTTCCCGCAAGCTTCAGCTTCAGGTCGTGCCAACCTTCAAGATCCGCGCGAACCTACGGCCACCCAGAGGTCGACTTCCTCCTGGACCTTGGCCTCGCGAGCCCCGACGGCATCTTCCGCTTTGGCAACTTGACACTCCCTCGTCTCCAGTTGCTCAAGCTCGAGGCTATGCTCCACTGCCTCCAGAGCCAACGCCTCCTCGCGCTTCCGGACCTCCTCTTCCTTGGCAGGCGTGCCCCTCAATGACGCAAGGGCGGCTTTGTGCGCCTCCACTTACCGCTCGAGGGACGCACTCTAGGCGTGGAGCTCCCATGCGCGCTTCTCCGCAGCCTCACGACGGCGGTCAGCCTCACGAGCCTCCTCCAAGGCTTGGGAGAAAGCCTCACGGGAAACCTTGAGGGACGCTTCAGCCTTCGCATTATCCAGATCATGCTGGTAGCGACCAAGGTTGATGGCCACCCTCAGCTTACGTCGTTCCTCCACCAGCCGAAGACCCTCAGCCTCAAGGCGCGAGTCGACACCTGCGAGCTCTTCACCAAGTCGGCTCATCGCACCCATCGCCTCCTGGAAGAGCTCATGAAGAACGACGCTCCGCCCGCGCTCAAACTCCAATGCGCGGCCCACCTCGTCCTTCGCCACGGGGGCTGTAGGCGGGACGTGAAGTGGTGCACCCCCTCTCAGCAGGGGGCTGGAGGCTGGTGCCGCTCCAGGTGCCAGCCCGACCTCACGAGGGGCCCCGGCCAGCCCGCTGCTTGAGGAGGAGCTGAAGACCGAAGCCAACCAGCTGCTGTCCATGACCAGAGGAGGAGTCCGGGGAATGCCCGCCAGCTCCAAGACAGGCCATGGAAGAAGGTCGACGGAGCCACAGATTCAAAGCGCCATGAAGGCGAGCGCACCCCCTCGACGGGCTCGGCTCCGGGCACGGCATGCCGGCTCGGGATGCTCAAGGCCGACAGGGTGCCGAAGAAGGCGGGGGTTGCCTCTCGGGGGACTCAACGGCCCCGGCAGAAGGGGTCCTGAAGAGCCAGCGTCAGGGAGGAAAGTAGCAATCAAGAAATCACGAGGTGCAGAACTTACTCGTCGACGGCGATGTACTTTCGTCGCTTCAATGACCCGAAGATACCGCTGCTGCTCGGAGATCCTTTCCTCTTGCGGAGCTCGTCGAAGTCCACACAAAGCCGACCGAAGCACTAAACGTGGCGGCCAGTACGGGGTGCAGCCGGAGAAGTGCTCGAGAGAACAACTTCAGGGGTGCCTGGCTGCGGAGAACAGTCGGGCGCTGTCTCACCGCGACTTCCCAAGGCCTCCGGAGTTTCAGCCTTGGGAGCCGCGTGCTGCATCGTCTCAGCGACCGACGTCCCAGAATCACGGGATCCTGAGGACAACGCCCCAGGAGCCCCAGGCGGCGTCCGCACATCAACACTCGTGCCGCCAGCCTCTGGCGGCGCTCGTCCCCCTGCACCCACTTTTGGGACGAGCTCGGTGCCAACGACGAAGAGGGGAACCATGCTGACAGGGTTCTTGTGGGACCCCACTAGGCCGTCCGGACGCAGCCCCCACTCGTCAAAGGGAGGCATGCTCCCTATGAATTCAGCCTTGTCCTTGCAGCGGTACAACAGACAGTTCTTCCCAGGCAAGTTGTCCAGCGAAGGGACAGCTGTCAGGACCTCGATCACCATTTTACGCATCCCAAGGGGGAGGCCGGACTCTTGAAACCTCATATGGTCCTGACTGCTGAGCAGGGTCCACATCGGGCGAGAATGGCGCTGAAGCGGAGCGACCCGGCGCTTGATGAACTCCTTCACCACCATTGGTGCGGTCACGCCGCGGTCCGTCAGCCTCCTTAGCCTGAGCCAGACGGGGACAAGACGGGGGCTTGCGAGCCTCTCGTGGCCCCTACCGGAGTGGGAAACAGCAGGCGCTGACGGGGCATGGAGCAGAGGGCTGAGCACACCGGCGTCATTAAATACCCACCGTGTCCGAAACTCGCTCATGGAGGGAGGAAGCTCGAAGTTGATCCCCACGTCCGCCATCGCGGCCACGGCCTGGAAGCTCACGCACCTCGAGATTTGTCAGGGATTAGTCAGATGCAAAGAGAAGAAATGGCGGAGAAGGGCCACAGAAGGAGCGATGCCCACCATGGCTTCACACACAAAGGCGAAAACGGCAAGGAGAGTCACGGATTGGGGGTCGAGATGCAACATATGGATCTGGTAATGTTCAAGCACCGCGTTGAAGAAGGTGGAGAAAAGGGGAGTCAGGCCTGCCCAAAGGGCATCGATGAAGATTGGGACCTCGATGGCCGCCCAAGCAATGCGAGCGCAAGACGCAGGCCAAGCCACCGTCTTCCCCCACTCGTTGAAACTGGTGGCGAGCATGGGACGCACCTTGTCCATGGCCTCGTCGTTGAGAACCAAGGATCCGCCGATTGTAGGCTCGGTGGCTGGAGGCACACTTGGCGAAGACAGAGGCTTCTTCCCCTTGTCTGCTTGTTTCGGCGCCATGGCGATGAAGCAGGCGGAGTGCAAGTAAGATTGCAGAGGAGGAGCAGAGTCTCGAGGAAGCAGAGGGACTGGGGAAGCAAGGTGTGGGCGATGGGAGAATAACTGTGTAGGTTGCGGGGGCCGCATAGCCAGGTGGATTCCAAGGCAGCGTGGGGGAAGCGGAGATGCCCACGTCCAATCAACCGCCACACGTCAACCGAGGTCGCAAGCTTTTGGGGCCCGTGGCGCTCCGTGCTTGACTTTTGGCTTCGCCTCGAAGCCAAGCCCGAGCGTGCCTTGGGCCCAGGGGCTACTGTCGGTGTTCTGGGAATGGGGCCCCCAGACTTGCCTGCCTGCAGCCCACGGCGTGGCTGAGCTAGCAGGTCTGTACGGCCCATCTTCAGCGATGAGGTATTCAAGACCCTCGCGAGGGGCCAAGCCTCGCGAGGCGGACGATGCAAGACCTCCTAAGGAGCGGCCTCGCCAGGCAGGCTCACAAGGGGCGGGGAGATCAAGGCAAGGCAAACCTCGCGAGGTCCTCGTGACGTGAGCCATGACGATCGAAACCAGGCGGGCGCCAGCGCACGCAATGTCCTTGTTTCCTCCTTGGTGCCAAGGGGGCAAGCGCAGGCGTGGAGTACTGAGGCGTCAAGCAAAGGTTTCCATATCGGTGCAACGAGACCAAGACCAGGAGGATGAAAAGACGGAGGTTACCCTGGAGCCCAAGACGGCGTCACCACCAGAGCCTTTTGCAGGCGAAGACTACTTTTGTCAGGATAAGCTGTACTAGCTATCCCCTTTCAAATTGGGCGTTGTTGGCTCCCTTCCCGCTCAATATTTGGGGAGAGGACCAGGGCCTATATAAGTAGAACTAGCCACCACGAGAGGAAGGATAGGAGAACTCATTCAGAGGCATTTCACCCACAAAAGTTCGCCAAGCACAAGAACACCTCAACCTCAGGAGGCTGTTCTTCCCCTTGTACTGTTCATCATCAGCCCAAGAGGCAATCCACCACCACCACACTGGAGTAGGGTATTACACCACAACAGTGGCCCGAACCAGTATAAATCTTGTGTCTTTGTGTTGCAAGTTCGTGGAGTTCATCCGCGAGATCTTAGCGAGCTAGGGCGTGGAATGATAGGAAGAAAACCTTTGCGCGCACCCAAGTGTTCGAACCTCGAGGGTTTCGCCGGAACCCCTGATCTGAAAACAACTAACTAAGTTAGTTTAAGTCATTAGAATTTTAGAAGTAATATTTTCTTATGAAGAAGTAATATGTTTATGAAAAAGGAATTAGTTGGCTTTATATTTTCTTGAGTGAGAAAAGAATTATGCTAAGATATTGTCATGGTTAATTTGCTAAATAAACATAACCAGAGAAGTGTTGTGTGTTATTGAGATCTATGCTTAGTATTTGATGAAGTTGATCCAATTATTTCCGATGATATGTGGTGCTTATATATTAGTGTTGCATTTTCATGGCATATCATGACACCGGTTACTTTCACTTTAAGTTGAACCTGATAATAATTCAACTTGAACATATCGTTGATCGGGTCATGGTGCCACTGAATCGAGATTTTCCCCAGTGCAACCACATTTGCCTTTGTAGGAAGGCCTTTATTAAGTCCGTTGTCATGCCTCTGGTCGGTGCCTCCAACGAGGGAAGGTTATGTGTGTTCGTTACCCTGGCCCGGTAAGCAGCCATAACCTTGTGTGCCCGACGTTGTTATGGTACCTTGTCCCCGTTTGGGACCATTTATGTTTTGCCACGACGGTGGCCGTTGGTGTCTTTGGTAGGCACGGGGCCACCCATGACTTAGCCCAGTGGGGAGTTAGTCGGAGTGGCCGGGAGAGTGTCATGGCAATGGAGGGGTTCTGTGGAATGCCGTTGGTCCACCCCAAATGGGAGTGCCAGGCCATGGGTTCCGAGGTGTGGGTACTGTGTGCTACCTCTGCAGAGTGTATTAATTCTATCGATAGCCGAGTCCACGGTTACAGACAAGCTCGAAAGTAGGTCACACCAAGGATCAAAATTTAAATAATTTTTGCACACTAAGATAATAACCTTGCACTGTTGGAGAGAGGATGGTTGAGAAATCATCTTGATGTTGGAGGCCAAGTTGTTGGCCAGTTTGTGATCCGAGTACGATCACAATTTGTTTACGAGGTAACCCGATTAAAGACCAAGATGTTGGTCAGTTTGTGGTCTGAGGGAGTCCTGTATTAGGGGGTGTTCAGATAGCCAAACTATACCTTCAGCCGGACTCCTGGACTATGAAGATACAAGATTGAAGACTCCGTCCCGTGTCCGGAAGGGACTTTTCTTGGCGTGGAAGGCAAGCTTGGCGATACGGATGTTCAGATCTCCTACCATTGTAACCGACTTTATGTAACCCTAACCCTCTCCGGTGTCTATATAAACCGGAGGGTTTTAGTCCGTAGGACAACATACACATCAACAATCATACCATAGGCTAGCTTCTAGGGTTTAGCCTCTCTGATCTCGTGGTAGATCAACTCTTGTAATACCCATATAATCAATATTAATCAAGCAGGACGTAGGGTTTTACCTCCATCGAGAGGGCCCGAACCTGGGTAAAACTTCGTGTCCCTTGCCTCCTGTTACCATCCGGCCTAGACGCACAGTTCGGGACCCCCTACCCGAGATCCGCCGGTTTTGACACCGACATTGGTGCTTTCATTGAGAGTTCCTCTGTGCCGTCGCCGTCAGGCCCGATGGCTCCTACGATCATCAATGGCGATGTAGTCCAGGGTGAGACCTTCCTCCCCGGACAGATCTTCGTCTTTGGCGGCTTCGCACTGCGGGCCAATTCACTTGGCCATCTGGAGCAGATCGAAAGGTACGCCCCTGGCCGTCAGGTCAGATTTGGAAGTTTAAACTAAACGGCTGACATCCGCGGGGACTTGATCTTCGACGGATTCGAGCCACTGCCGAGCGCGCCGCACTGTCCCGACGAGCATGATCTAGCTCTGCCGCCGGATAGTGCCCTGGAGGCCGCACCCGCATCAGCTTCGACCCTTGAGTCGGAGCCAACTACGCCGATCGAGGATGGACGGTTGGGCGCCACTTCGGGGGCTGCGATCTCAACGGCGATTGAGCCGAACACCAGCCCCATGCTCCGTGAGATTCGTGACTCCAAGGAGCCAGACTCCTCTCCGGACTCCGAACCCTCCGCATCCGATTGGGCGCCGATCATGGAGTTCACGGCCACGGACGTCTTTCAGCACTCGCCTTTTGGTGATATCCTAAAGTCGCTGAAGTCTCTCTCTTTATCAGGAGAGCCCTGGCCGGACTACGGTCAGCAAGGTTGGGGTACAGACGATGAAGAAATTCAAAACCCACCCACCACCCACTTTGTAGCCACTGTCGACGACTTAACCGACATGCTCGACTTCGACTCTGAAGACATCGACGGTATGGACGCCGATGAAGGAGATGATGAAGAACCAGCGCCTACTAGGCCCTAGAAAGCCACCTCGTCATATGACATATACATTGTGGACACCCCAAAAGAAGGAGATGGCGATGGAACAGCGGAGGATGACCACTCCAAGAAACAGCCTAAGCGCCAGCGTCAGCGGCGCCGCTCAAAATCCCGCCAACACAAAAACGGCGATTCCAGCACGAGAGATAATAATACTCCGGAAAGTGCCGAAGAAAATCCCCTCCAGCAAGATTCAGCACAGGAGGATGGAGAAACCAGCCCCCATGAGAGAGAGGCTGACAGAGAGGTCAAGGATGATAATTATATGCCTCCCTCCGAAGATGAGGCAAGCCTCAACGACGATGAATTCGTCGTGCCAGAGGATCCCGTCGAACAAAAGCGTTTTCAACGCAGGCTTACGGCCACGGCAAGAAGCCTCAAGAAAAAACAGCAACAGCTTAAAGCTGATCAAGATTTGCTAGTCGACAGATGGACTGAAGTCCTTGCGACCGAAGAGCATAAATTCGAACGCCCCTCCAAGAGTTACCCAAAGCGCAGGTTGCTACCCCGATTAGAGGAGGAAGCACTTGATGCAGCCGACCGGCCACCTCATGGCCGCGACAGGGAGACTTCTCGGCCCCCCACACAAGCCGCACCCCGTACCAAGGCACGGGAATTTGCGCCGGACTTACGAGATATGTTGGAAGACAAGGCAAGGCAAACAAGATCGATCTCTAGATCGCGCGGGCGCCCCACAGCTCGAGACGGTAACCGCCACGCCGGACACAAATTCGGCAGGGCCGAACACAATAGACAAAGCTCATTGGAGCCACGTCATGATATCGCCCAGTACAGAGGCGCCGCACACCCACTGTGCTTTACAGATGAAATAATGGATCATCAAATCCCCGAGGGTTTTAAACCCGTAAACATCGAATCATATGATGGCACAACAGACCCTGCGGTATGGATCGAGGATTATCTTCTTCATATCCACATGGCCCGCGGCGATGATTTTCACGCCATGAAATACCTCCCACTCAAGCTTAAAGGACCAGCTCGGCATTGGCTTAACAGCTTGCTGACAGGATCAATCAGTTGTTGGGAGGACCTGGAAGCCGCATTCCTCGACAATTTCCAGGGCACTTATGTGTGACCCCCAGACGCCGATGACCTAAGTCACGTAATTCAGCAGCCAGAGGAATCGCCCAGGAAATTCTGGACACTGTTCCTAACAAAGAAAAATCAAATAGTTGACTGTCCGGTCGCTGAGGCCCTAGCTGCCTTCAAGCACAATATCTGTGACGAGTGGCTGGCCCGACACCTCGGACAGGAAAAGCCGAAATATATGGCAGCACTCACGACACTCATGACTCGCTTTTGCGCGGGAGAAGATAGCTGGCTTGCTCGTAGCAACAATATGACCAAGAACCCTGGTAGTTCGGACACTAGGGACATTAGTGACAGGTCGCGTCGCAACAAGCAGAAGCACCGCATTAACGGCGATAATGCTAAGGATACGGCAGTTAATGTCGGACTTAGAGGCTCTAAATCCGGTGAGTGGAAAAAGCCTTTCAAAAGAAATCCTAGGGGCCCGTCTAGCTTGGACCGAATACTTGACCGCTTGTGCCAAATACATGGCACCCCCGAAAAGCTGGCCAATCACACCAACAGGGACTGTTGGGTGTTCAAGCAGGCAGGCAAGTTAAGCGCCGACAATGAAGAAAAGGGGTTGCATAGCCATGACGACGAGGAGCCCCGGCCACCGAACAACAATGGACAGAAGGGTTTTCCCCCACAAGTGCGGACAGTGAACATGATATACGCCACCCACGTCCCCAGAAGGGAGAGGAAGCGCGCATTAAGGGACATATACGCGGTAGAGCCAGTCGCCCCAAAGTTCAACCCATGGTCCTCCTGCCCGATCACCTTTGATCGAAGAGACCATCCCACTAGCATCCGTCATGGCGGATTTGATGCATTGGTTCTAGACCCAATTATTGATGGATTTCATCTCACGAGAGTCCTCATGGACGGCGGCAGCAGCCTGAACCTGCTTTACCAAGATACAGTGCGGAAAATGGGCATAGATCCCTCAAGGATTAAGCCCACCAAAACGACCTTTAAAGGCGTAATACCAGGTGTAGAAGCCAACTGTACAGGCTCAGTCACACTTGAAGTGGTCTTCGTATCTCTGGATAACTTCCGAAGCGAGGAGTTAACCTTCGACATAGTCCCATTCCGCAGTGGCTATCATGCACTGCTCGAACGAACCACATTCGCTAAATTCAACGCGGTACCGCACTACGCATATCTTAAGCTCAAGATGCCAGGCCCTCGTGGAGTAATTACGGTCAATGGAAACACCGAACGCTCCTTCCAAACGGAGGAGCACACGGCGGCCCTTGCAGGGGAAGTACAAAACAGCCTCTCCAGGCAGTTTTCCAGTCCGGCCATTAAACGTCCGGACACCGTCAAGCGCGCCCGGAGTAACCTACAACAAGACCACCTGGCACGTTCCAAGCAGGCGTAGCAATGCGGCCCCAACCCCAACCTTCGCAAAAAGGCGATACCAGCACTTCGCGTACATAATATGCTCTAGAAATACCATGGGCATAGGGGGAGGGGCACCATCACGGCACGCCCAAAACACGGCTTAAACCGCACCAGGGGCTGCCGATTTCTTTTTTTTACTTTTCTCTTACTTCCAGGACTCTACTCTTCGGAAGGCCTGTTCGGCAGTTCAATTGCCGCACAAACGATGCAAGAACCAGGGAAGCAGACAAGCCGTGCCGCTTTATGGAAATCCCAGGTGGTCTCTATCACGAGCAGTATACCTGTTTCGCATACTATTCCGCAGCTTGCCCCTGAAGCAAACATGTTAAATAGTCCAACTTTTCGTTTATCGCACTACTTGTATCGTTCTGCTTTGATCGCAGCTATTTTTAACAAACAATGCACAACTTTTGTCTATTTTTGCATTACCTTTTTATATATGTTCCTTAAGGACATGTTGCACCCGTACAATTTGGTACGGCCAAAATACGCCAGGGGCTTCAGTACCCCTCAATATGATGTGAGAAGTCCGAACACTTTCACAAGTGCGGCACCCCGAACTTATAGCATTATATGCATCGGCTCCGAATCATGTCTTGGGTCAATAGTTGAGTTTGCCCGGCTCCTATGTTTTGGTGCCTTACGTTCCGCTATATCGGCTAAGGTAGCACTAGGAGAACCACTGCGATTGTGCCCCAGTTGAGCTGGGCCGAGCACCTCAATGGAGAAAGCTAAAACTGGCTGTCATGATGAAGCGAGAGCCGGTCGCTGTTTGAGAGGTTTTTTCGAGTCCCTAAAGACTTATGCCGCTTAGGGCGAGGAGCCGGCTCTGTCCGGCCAAGGCGTGGATAGCGCCCCGAACTCGGTCTTCCGAATACTAGGGGCTTCGCCGAAATTTAAAATTATAGAATTCTATGGCTAAGTGAGAGTGTTCACGCATTATAGTCCGATTGCCTCGTTCGTTGGTCTGAGCGCCTCCCTCGAAGGACCCAAATATGGGAAAAAGAGCGCCCAGGTTTATCCCCGAACACCCCAGCACTAGCGGCAAGGGGGCAGAAGCCGACGACTCGCCATCTCTCAATATTGATAAACAGCCGCACAGAAGGTAATATTTTAAATTCAAGTAGCATTGCTCAGCGCATATGAACAACTTTTCAGCGCACAGGACAAAAACGAGCGAGTTTTACTCAAAGATTACATCCCTAGTACATTAATCCGCCACAAGGCGGGCACCCTTCAGAACATCCTTATAGTAATTTTCGGGCTTGCGATGCTCTTTCCCCGCCGGTGGCCCGTCCTTCACAAGCTTCTCCGCATCCAGCTTGCCCCAGTGCACCTTAGCACGGGCAAAGGCCCTACGGGCACCTTCAATACAAACGGAGCGCTTGAGGACTTCGAGCCTTGGACAGGCCTCCACCAGCCGCCGCACTAGCCCGAAATAGCTCCCAGGCAGAGCCTCTCCAGGCCACAGACGAACTAGGAGGCCCTTCATGGCCTGTTCGGCCACCTTGTGGAGCTCGACCAGTTGCTTCAGCTGGTCGCTCAGGGGCACGGGGTGTCCGGCCTCAGCATACTGAGACCAGAACACCTTCTCCGTCGAGCCGCCCTCCTCGGCTCGATAGAATGCGGCGGCATCGGATACACTCCGAGGAAGATCTGCAAATGCCCCTGGAGAGCTCCGGATTCGGGTAAGTATAAAGTAACTCACGTTTATGTGTTTACTTTGCATAAAGAATGCCTTACCCGCCACTATCTTCTTCACCTCATCCAACTCCTGAAGGGTCTTCTGGGATTCGGTCTTGGCAGACTCGGCATTTTCAATCGCCATGGCGAGCTCGGACGGTCGCGTCTTCGAGTCAAGCTCCAAACTCTCATGTTTCTTCATGAGAACCTGGAGCTCTTGCCGCACTTGGCCAACCTCGGCCTCAAATTTCTCCCGCTCGGTGCGCTCCGCGGCCGCACTCTCCTCGGCCTCGAGCAGCACTTGCTTAAGGGATGCCACCTCAGACGTGGCCCCTACAATAGCCATGTTAATCCTGTCATTTTTTGCAATTGCACATTTTTTATACATATTCAAACAAGGTATTTCTTACCTTCCTTCTCCTCGAGCTGCTTCTTGGCACGCCCGAGCTCTTGCTCGGACTTCTCGAGGCTCTGCTTCAGCACGTCCACTTCTGCAGTTAGTGTGGCGGACGCTAGCAGAGAAGCCTGCATACGCATATTGACTCCTTTTGTTAGACTCCTGCGAATTCTTTGATCCTCTATTCGTCTTTTCTTCCCGAACGCCCAACAGAGCATCAAGGGCTACTGTCTATGCGGTAATATTATTTAAACATTCTTTACTCACCTCAAAGCCTGTTAAAAGGCTAGTACAAGCTTCAGTCAGTCCGCTCTTGGCGGACTGAACCTTCTGGACCACCGCACTCATAATAGTGATGTGTCCCTCGTCGATGGGGGCACCTTCGAGCACCTCCAACAGATTATCCGGCGCCCCCGGTTGGACGGGGGTCACCGGCACGGTGGGCTTGCTCCTCTTAGAAGGAGGTCGCCCGCTGGACTCTGGAACCTTTGAAGGTTCCGAAGCGGCGTCTGGCCCTGAGCCGGACTTGGAGCCCTGGGGGGTCTCATCCCCTTCACTCCTGGAGTCCGGGAGGTCGCCTTGTGGCGCCTCCAGGACCACCTCCTCCCGGCTTGGAACCTGTTGGGACAACACTTCAGTGTCGTCCGTAGGGTGGGGGGATGAAGTCGTCAGAAGCGAATTCACATCCGATGAGTCCAGTGAGCCGCTCGACGAGGCGTCGAGCCGGTCTTTGGGTGGGCTGCATAAACATATTTGACATAAGGGAAAGCTGTGCAATAAACGAGTACTATGAATTACTCCGGTGTCCGGATACTTACGATTTTGCCAGGCGCTTGGCCCTTGGCTGCCACTCTTCTTCGTCGTCGTCGGCGTCGGGGGAGTAGTCTGGAGGAAGGGTTTTCCCCTTCTTGGATCCCCCGGCCTCCTCAGAGAGGGCGGCCTTCCTTTTCTTCTCTCCTCCCGCTGGAGGGGGAGAGGTTTCTTCTTCTTCCTCCTCGTCTTCATGAGAGGAAGGCGCTTCGGGACCGTCGGATGATGAACCCGACACCTCTTGGCGCCGGGCACTCTTTCGAGTCCCTGTGGCTCTTTTCGTGGCCTTCTTCTTCGGCACCACATAGGGCACCGGAACCAGCAGCTTCGCCAAGCGAGCGTCCGCTGGGCCTTCGGGCAAAGGAGCCGAACAGTTGACCTGTCCGGACGTCACCTCCCAATCCCGTCAAATGTAAAGGAGCTTAGATCCCGCATAGAGTCAAACTATGAAAAACTGATGTCTTGTAAAAAGACAAAAACAGCTTACCGCCAGAGCGCGGCGCTGAGTACTGAATCCCCGATCCTCGGCGGTGGATGCGGGAGCCTCGGCGCCCTTGAAAATCATCCTCCAAGCATCTTCGTACATCGTGTCGAAGAGCCTGTTAAGAGTTTGATGCTGCGCCGGGTCGAACTCCCAAAGGTTGAAGGCCCGTCGTTGACATGGGAGGATCAGGCGGATGAGCATAACCTGGACTACGTTGACAAGCTTGAGCTTCTTGTCCACCAGGGTTTGGATGCATGTTTGGAGTCCGGTCAGCTCTCCTTTATTACCCCAAGATAGGCCTATCTCCTTCCAGGAGGTGAGCCGCGTAGGGGGGCCGGATCGGAACTCAGGGGGTGCGACCCATTCGGCGTCGCGTGGCTCGGTGACATAAAACCACCATGATTGCCACCCCTTCAGGGTCTCCACAAAGGAGCCCTCGAGCCACAGAACGTTGGCCATCTTGCCAACCATGGCACCACCGCACTCCGCCTGGCTGCCGCGCACCACCTTCGGCTTGACGTTGAAAGTCTTAAGCCATAGGCCGAAATGGGGGCGGATGCGGAGGAAGGCCTCGCACACGACGATAAACGCCGAGATGTTGAGGACGAAGTTCGGGGCCAGATCGTGGAAATCTAGGCCGTAGTAGAACATGAGCCCCCGGACAAATGGATGCAGAGGGAAGCCCAGTCCGCGAAGGAAATGGGGGAGAAATACCACCCTCTCATGGGGCCTAGGACTGGGGATGAGCTGCCCCTTTTTGGGGAGCTGGTGCGCGTTGTCGCTAGCCAGATATCCGGCCTTCCTCAGCTTTTTTATGTGTCCCTCCGTGACGGAGGAGACCATCCAGTTGCCTCCCGCTCCGGACATGACTGGAGAAGGTCGAGGTGGTAGTGCGGACCTGGGCGCTGGAGCTCGAGTGCGCAAGAATGGATAGGTAGAGGAGGAAGAAGGCGTGGGTGAAAAGGTGGATCCTTATCCCATTATATGGGTGGACGCGATTATGTGTCCCCACCAGCCTGGTAAAACTTGCTTATCTCCAAGCGCCGTAATCAAAGGCGCGGTTGGGTTACCCACGCCCGTATTGATGAGAATCCCGAAATAAGGGGACACGATCTCTGCTTCAACAAGATGTGCCAAGGAAACCGCCTCGCACAATGCGCTGAGGTGGGATAATTAAATAGATAAAGGCTTGGCCGTGGCGTGTCGCACCACGGAATACGTCAGCAAATTAGACTTGTGTTAATATTATTATTCTCTCTATGGCAATACGTGGAAACTTATTTTGCAGAGCTGGACACTATCTTTGTGTTCAAGATCTTCTATGAAGTACTTGGAGGAGGAACCCGCCTTGCAATGCCGAAGACAATTTGCGCGCTGGACCCGTCGTCATTGAAGCCTGGTTCAGGGTCTACTAAGGGAGTCCTGGATTAGGGGGTGTTCGGATAGCCGAACTATACCTTCAGCCGGACTCCTGGACTATGAAGATACAAGATTGAAGACTCCGTCCCGTGTCCGGAAGGGACTTTCCTTGGCATGGAAGGCAAGCTTGGCGATATGGATGTTCAGATCTCCTACCATTGTAACCGACTTTATGTAACCCTAACCCTCTCCGGTGTCTATATAAACCGGAGGGTTTTAGTCCGTAGGACAACATACACATCAACAATCATACCATAGGCTAGCTTCTAGGGTTTAGCCTCTCTGATCTCGTGGTAGATCAACTCTTGTAATACCCATATCATCAATATTAATCAAGCAGGACGTAGGGTTTTACCTCCATCGAGAGGGCCCGAACCTGGGTAAAACTTCGTGTCCCTTGCCTCCTGTTACCATCCGGCCTAGACGCATAGTTTGGGACCCCCTACCTGAGATCCGCCGGTTTTGACACCGACGTGGTCCAAGAGGGATCACCATTTGGTAAGCAAGTCCGAGGGACTTAAGTCATGAGACCATGAGCACTGCATCCCAAGTATGATTTTGCATTAAGGATTCAATTGGTTAATTATCATGATATTGTTTGTCATTATGTTTATGCTTGTTGTGAGCTTGCAAGTACATTCAATGTACTGACCTGGCATGTCATGCTAGCTTTCAGGAAAATCTCGTTGGAAAGGAGTGATGTCCGAGTATAGATCGTGTCCACATCGGTGTCCCTATGCTATGGAGTCCTGCTTCGTCGTCGTTCCGCTGCCACGTAGTTGTCCTGATCGAGGCCCCTTTATGTTCACTAAATAATGTACATATCGTTCAGCCGCACCGTGTGTGCCGCTTGGCCTCGCAACTTGTTGTAATATGAACTATGTTCCGCTAGCATCAATAAAGCGGTTGGTTTCTGTACCAAGATGTTGTGTGTTGCCAGAATACAAGATCTCTGGGCTGGCAATGCAAGGTAAACCGGTTGCTCTGAGCCGGGGTGCCACATTATCTTTCGGCCTTCTCAGGGCCCATTTATTCTTTGGCTTATTTCCAGCATTCGGTTACTTACGGCCCATTACTAACCTTTTCTACTTGTGGGTCAAATTCAGCTCGTGGTTACAATTGGCCCGTCTGCGGCCCGTTAATCCTTTGGGCTGTTTTTGTAACGTCATCAAATATGGCCGATTAACGATGGCCCATTATGGTCAGCCCATGAACGGACGATTTCAAATCTAGCCCGTTTACGGCCCATAATGCAGTCTGTTATTGTCCCATGTTTGGCCGATCGATCATACGGCCCGTAGAAGGCCCATTGTTTCTACGACCCTTAGAAGGCCCATTGTTTCTACGGCCCATAGGAGGCCCATGGTAAATACAGTAAATATGTAGCCCATGGTTATTGTGGCCTAGTTCTAAAAAATAGGTTATTACGACCACTAGCAAACTGCAGAAAAAGAACGGCACTGACTACAAGCAAACAAGTAAACAAGACAACAAGGAAATAAATAAGCAAGCAACTTACCCTAGGCTATCATGACTATGACACATATTAAATCCACTGGGCATCAAAGTTTGCCACCAGTGCAAATATAGGGAACAAAGCCGCATATCATATACACTGGTTGTCGAAGTTGGCGACCACTGCAAATAAACACCGCAGCAAAACAAATCCAGAACTAAAACCACTTCAGAAGAGCTCAAGAAACAATATCCTAGTTACCCATAATGGTGGCAAGATGCTTAGCAGGCTTATTAACTTTCTCTTGTTTGGCGCTTAAATCCTCCAGCACATGCTGTTGCACTAGAAAGTATGCATCTAAATTCTGCAGGGACTTCCTCAGTCCATCGGCTTCCTGTCTCATAACATTTGATCGATGTCTTTCAAATTGAAGTTGAGACTCAAGAAGCCGAATTGATTCAGGCAGCAAGTTCGAAGAGCTGGTGCCAGCAGTAGTAGCCAGTAGCTCGAGCACTACATCAAGACAGGACTTTGGGGTTGTCTCAGTGTCTTCTATATAGTTTTTATCAGCTTTCTTGGAGACTAACAGGGATGTCTCACTATCTTGAACCTTATCTGCATTACTTTCTTTACCATTGCATAACGGGGTACTCTTCTCCAATATTTAATCCATGTTCTAAAATAGAAACAAAAAACACATCACAGGTTTACCATGTTGTATATGAAACTCATTTTGGTAAACCAGTTTAGTAGTAAGGTGGACAGGATAACAACACGAAACAAACATATATCTATGTAGTATGGTCACCGTATGGTCTATATCATTCTAGTTTATGTTGCCAAATCAAGATAGAGACAGTTCGAATCATATCTATTTAATACAAAGCAGCATAGACAGAGTATAAGTGTGGGAAACTACACATCAATAAAAACACTTGTAATGTGCATGGCATGAGAACACAACTGTTTATTCAATTGAAACTCAAATCAACATACAACAAGTTACAATAGAAAACACGTTAAAGAAATAGGTTTAAAACATACCTGTTGCGCCATTGAAGTTTCAATTGCATCCTTCAAATTAGAAATTAGTTGGTATGAGTAAATACAGTGATGCAAGAGCAAAGTAGTATGAACCATGGCTACGGAACCTGACCTGCAAACAATTCTTCTTCTGCTTTAAGCGTTGACTTGGGGTTCGGAGTGGTGGTCCTCGTGCTTTGGGCACTGCAGTTGCCTTACTAACTGATCGTGTTTGGGTGCTCTGTGGTGTAGACGGTGTTGTGCCAACTGGAACTGGGTTACTATCTGCTGGGGTTGGGGTTAGAAGGGGTGTAGCTGGTTCTTTGTCCAACTGGGTAGGAGTACAATCTGCGTGAGTCTGGGTTATGTGTGGTGGGGCTGGTTCTTGGGCAAGTACAACCGTGGTTCTATCTGCACCGACAGGTAGCACGATCTTTTCTGAAGACCATGTTTTTACTCCCACAGATACTGCCATCACCCCCTCCAATTGAAATGGCTGATAAACAAGAAAAGTAATTGAATGTACACACAATGTAAGATAGACAGGTGTAGTGGACAGTAGGGAAGAAAACAGGGCATGAAATAATTCACATTTATGTTGTCTAACCAAACAGAATAGCAGGACATAGTTTCACATATATTATGGCTAATTAAATAGGATGGCATAACACAATTTCACATGTATGATGGCTAACTAAACATGATAGAATGACATACTTCAAAATATGATGACTATATAAACATGATGACATGATATAACTATACGATGTGTCTATTAAAGTGGTTGGCATGCCATAAATCACAAACATGCCGTCGATGGAAACATGATGGCATGATATAATTCATGGATAGAATGACATAATTCAAAATATGATGACTATGTAAACATGATGAGATGATATAACAATATTATGTCTTTAGAAAATGTGTTGGCATGCCATAATTCAGATACATGATGTGTATGTAAACATCATGGCATGATATAATTCAAATATATGATTTATATACTAAGCAAGTGAGCAGAGGCCAATCGCATATATGATGTGTTAACTAAGGAGATGGAATTCAATATTGTGTATATGATGTAAAAACTAAGCATTGCAATACAACATATGCATGATATGAGTAATGTAACCCTGCCAAGTTTGAGCATACACCTCAGGGGGATAATAGGACTGGTCATCTGCCTCTGAATCCTCCTCTAAAGAACTATCTATAACCAGCAAGATATCTGCTTCAGCGGGTAGCATTGTCTGCTCTGAAGACCTTGTTTTCACTCCAGATTTCTCCATCACCAATTCAAACGGCTGATGCATAGGAAGAGCAATTGGATATACAAACATTGTCGACAAATGCAACGAGAAATACAAAAAAAGGACGGCATGATATAATTCACATATATGACACTTCGCTAAACTTCATGGCATTGCATAATTCACATATATAATGCCTTGCAACAAGATATCATTGCATAATTCACATATATGATGTATTGCAACAAGATGGCATTGCATAATTCACATATATGGTAATTAGACACTAAACAGGTGGCATTCACACAAAGCATGTCTAAACTAAGCAAATGACATAGCAATGCAAGATACCATATGCACGATATGAGCAACATAACCCTGCCAAGTTGGAGCATGCACCTCGGGGGGGGGGGGATAGGACTGGTCATCTGTCTCTGAATCCTCCTCCGAGGAGCTATCCGTAACCAGCAAGACATGCACTTCATTAGACAACATTATCTGCTCTGAAGACCTTGTTTCCACTCCAGATTTTTCCATGACCGTGCCGAATGGCTGATGCACAGGAAGAGTAATTGAATGTACTAAAATTGTTGACAAATTTAACACGTAATAAAAAATGATGGCATGATATAATTCACATATAAGATGACTGGCTAACCAGGGTGGAATTGCAAAATTCACATATATGATGCGTGGCTAAACAAGATGGTATTGCATGATTCACATATACGATAAAGAAACTAAACAGATGGCATTCACACAAAGCATGTCTAAACTAAGGAGATGACATATTTGATGTATAAAGTAAGCAATGCAAGGCACCATATGCATGATATTACCAACATCAGCATGCCAAGTTAGAGCGAAGACCTCAGGGGGTAAATAGGAGTGGTCTTCTCCTTCTGAATCCCCCTCAGAACAGTTATCTTCCTCTTGATTACAATCCGAAATGGGTGGAGGGGGGCTGCCTTTGCACCCACCATGGAGCGACGTCTGCATGAAATTTTATTGCCACGCAAGGCTCGACTCTTTTCCTCTACATGTTCAGTTCCATTATGTACAATAACTAACATGCATAGGATTAAAACATAGTGAGATTATGTAAGGAGTGCATGCACAAATCCAGAGTGCTAGTAGCAAACTGTGGATAGACCCAAAACCAATGATAGCAGGCAGATAATAGCTTTAGTTAAAAATACAGATAATAGCTCCTTTAATGTTTGTTTGAACCCAACATAAAACTCATAGTAGACACCCGAGATTAACCAGATAGTAGATAGATAGCACTGATTGCTACCCCAATATGTACCCCACAACCATTTAAAAACTCAAGTTTCAACATTATTTTGGACCTGACTTAGAGTCTAACAGTTGAACACAACGATAAAGTAGCATGTCATTATATTAAGTGATACATAACGTAAGCAGACACGGAAGAGTGTGACCTCTCTTGCGGACCCATGTAGTCCTCAAGGTCATCTTCTCAGTTGATGATGGTAATGCAGTTGTCGTGGCTGCCGGCAGCGGGGAAGAAGATCTGAGGCGGCGGAAGACAGCCTGGAGAGCGGATCCCTGCTGTGGTGAACCCTTCCATCGTTGGAGCAGCTGAGTTCGGGTGGAACACAACGCAGCAGGAGCAGGACAAACCACACAAGGTTTTCTTTAACAGATATTTGTAACAGAAGTAATTGTGTAAGGGCTTGTTTGAATTTGAGGATTATAACAATGCATGGATAGGAAATAGACAGGAATATGATAGGAATGCACGTGCAACATAGAGAATTTAAAAACACAGGATTTCTGCCAATCTGGGTTTTTGGTTCACAAGAATTGGAAGATCACAGGATGCAAAGAAGCATGGTGAGATTAAGTCAAACCACAAGAAAATGTACGATTATAATGCTATTATGCTACTATCTATTAGTCTTGTGCTTCATGAATAGGAATTTGAAAAGGAGGACAAGTGGAAATTAAAATTCCTATGGTTTTTCTTTCAAGGAGACACTAAAGGAACAAATCCTATAGTTTTCCTTTGCTCCATTCCTTTGAACCAAATGCATGAATAGTAGTATAAAATGTTTTTCCTTCACTTTTCAATTCCTATGTCTTTCCTTCACTTTTCCTTTCAAGCACCGGCAATTCTAGTAGGAAGGCTTGATCAAGGAAAAGCCTACACTCAGAAAATGTTTTTGTGCTACTTCTACTACTTTGGACCTAGGCCACTTCCCTACTACCTCAACTCCCAGGCCCATCGACAAATGCACAGCTCAAACGCGCAGAGATAAATAATGATGGCGTTCAAGAGAGTCCATCACAGATAGCTAAGTTGCCTGGTACCTCACTGCTTGTCATAGAGTAGGATAAAATAATCGTATTTCACATTACTATGTGTGCTCAATGGACAATATATATAACATGTAGAGTAAAAAAGAGATGCAACAAGTGTACAACCTCTTTGGCGAAGCCATGTCGATCTCGGCGTGATTGGGTTGGTCGGTGAGGATGCTCTGGTTGACTTGGCTGTCGGAGGAGGGGAAGAAGATCTTAGGTGTCTGGAGATGGAGCCCGGGGCACTGCTCCGATATGCTCGAGGGTTTCATCGTTGGAGCAGCTCTGGTGAGTTGTACGACACCGATGCTGAAGCAGGACAAGAGAGACAATGTTAACCTGAGTGGAATTCTAATAGCATCTCCAATAGATGACGTAAAATACATAACCATAAAGTGCTAGATGTAAAATACATCAGCAACTCATCTCTAAACTTAACTGTCGAAACTGAATTTCACTGTCGAAACTGAACTTAACTGTCGAAACTGAATTTTGCCGTCGAAACTGAACGCACCAGTAGCAGAAAAGCAGTAGTAGCAGCGCGTGCAAGAGCCGGGGCGGCTGGTCGTGTAGCAGTTCATCTTCAACCTCCACCCCCTGAGTTGCCAGCTGTCAGTGTCAAAGCCAGCGGATCTCGGGTAGGGGGTCCCGAACTGTGCGTCTAGGATCGATGGTAACAAGAGACAGGGGACACAATGTTTACCCAGGTTCAGGCCCTCTCTATGGAGGTAATACCCTACGTCCTGCTTGATTGATATTGATGAATATGGGTGTTACAAGAGTTGATCTACCACGAGATCGTGATGGCTAAACCCTAAAAGCCTAGCCTATATGACTATGGTAATGAATGTGTCCTTTCCGGACTATCCCCCCGGTTTATATAGACACCGAGGGGATCTAGGGTTTACATAGAGTCGGTTACATAAGAAGGAATCTTCATAGTCGGTCTCCAAGCTTGCCTTCCACGCCAAGGAGAGTCCAATCCGGACTCAAGTATAGTCTTCGGCCTTCATGTGTTCACAGCCAATCAGTCCGGTCCATGGATAACAGGCCGGACAACGAGGACCCCTTAGTCCAGGACTCCCTCAGTAGCCCCTGAACCTGGCTTACATGACGACGAGTTCGACATGCAGATTGTCTTCGGCATTGCAAGGCAGGTTCCCTTTTATTCGAACTTCAAAATAGTCTTCGGATGCAATGATAGTATCCGAACCTGTCACACACACCATACAAAACCGTAGAGAGAATATATATATTTTTGCACGAGTCTAATCCGCTGACAGCTTTTACAATATGACATCACGTCTGATTTTGGACCATTTTTCGTCTGCCGCTCCACATTTCGAGACGTGGTTTCCATTGGCATGTCTTGTTAAAGAAGAGATCGTGCCCCTTATTACGGGATTCTCATCAATACGAGTGTGGGTAACCCAACCATGCCGTTTATACAACCCTTGGGAATAGGCGAATCTTAAGGCGAGTGAGGAGGCGTTCAATATTCGTTGCCTTTATAAGGGGATAAGGATTCCCTCTTCCTCCCTCATGCCCTCTCTCTGTCCTTCCAATCTCGAGCTCCAGCGCCCAAGTTCTCATCTCTTTCCCACCCAAGCAACCATGTCCGGACCCGGAGGTCAGGGCAAGTGGATGGTTTCCTCCGTCAAGGAGGAGAACATTACGGAGCTTCGGGCGGCCGGATACTTGGCGAAGAAGATCGCTCACCGCCTGCTGGCCGAGGGACAAGTCGTCCCCATGCTGGAGCCCACCGAGAGGGTGGTGTTCCTTCCCCATTTCTTCCGCGGGCTAGGGTTTTCACTCCACCCTTTCGTCCGCGGGCTGATGTATTATTACAGGATAGATTTCCATGATCTATCACCGAATTCCTTTCTCAACATCTCGGCGTTCATCGCCGTGTGTGAGGCCTTCCTCCGCATCCATCCCCACTTTGGGCTATGGCTCAAAGTCTTCAACGTGAAGACGAATGTGGTGGACGGCCAGCACGCGGAGTGCGGAGGAGCCATGGTGAGCAAGCTGTCCAATGTATCCTGGCCCAAAGGAACTTTTGTGGACACAATGAAGGAGTGGCAGAAGCAGTGGTTCTACATCACATAACCTCGCGACACCACCCGGGCCACAGCTGCTGAAGTCCGCTCCGGCGCCCCCACGCGACTCACCTCCTGGGTCGATAAGAGTCCGGACTGGGGTTCCCCTGACGAGGTGATAGCGCTGCAGACGCGCGTCTAGAACATGTCCACCAAGAAAGTCAAGCTCATTGATGTGATCCAGGTGATGCTGGTTCGCCAGATCCTTCCGTGCCAGCGCCGAAGCCGTCCTCTGTGGGAGTTCAACCCAAAGAAGGATCAGACTCTGGTGAGGCTCTTCGAGACTACTCACGAAGGCGCATGGAAGTTGCTCTTTAAGGGCAACGAGAAGCCACCGGCCACGGATTCAGACTGTGGTCACGATTGTAGACACCTCGCTAGTGAGGTATGCTATTTTTTGATGCATCCCCAATTTAATCATTTCAAGGATGATGTCTGAGCTTATTATTACATTTCCAGGACTGGATGGAGAGGGCGAAGCGGACCCAGTGTCCGGCTTCGCTACCTGAAGAACCGGCCATCCCATGTCTAGCGAAGATGCTGGTGCCGGCGCCTTATAAGGCGTTGGAGAAGAAGGCCAAGAAGAAGGCCAAGGGGGCCAAGGGTGGCCCCCGTCACAAGGGCACTTCGGACGTGGCATCGAAAGATGACGAAGCCCATTCCTCTGTCCCTGAGGACAACGGCGAGGAAGAGGAGGAGGAGGAGGAAAACAACCCTCCCCCTGAGGAGAGGAAGAAGAAGAGGGCGGCTTCGGCACACCCGGAGGCGGACACGCCCAAGAAGGGGAAAAGTGTCCCAGCGTTCAACACCGCGTGGGACGTTGATAGCAGTCCGGAGCGACACCCCCGCGCTAAGCCCCGGGCCGCATCGTAAGTGGCAGGTCTCTCTCATGCGCACATCCGGCCCTTTCTCTTTATTATTATGACATAGTTAATTGTGCTATTGTAGTACGGCCCGCGACCTTGCCCAGCGATCCTCATCTGGAGGTTCGCTGGCTCCGTCGGAGATGGCGAGCATGTCGCCACCGCCTGCTTATTCTCCCGGGGTCAGGGACGACACCGAGGTGTTATCCTGGAGGACCACTCCAAAGCGGGGAGGAGCCCAGGACGCTGTCCGGGAGGTGCCACAGGGCGAGACCTCCACTGCTGGACACATGGGGGAACCAATCCCCATGGAGATTGGCGTAGAGGGCCGTATCCAATTTGGCCCTCAGCCGAACATGATACCGGAGGCCCGTATGGCTCCGGAGTCGAGCGAGCGGCCCCCTTTAAAGGAGGGGTATGCGCCTCTCCCACCGGTGGCCCTTGTCCGTCCAAGGGCGCCGGATAACCTGATGGAGGCGCTTCGAAGCGCCTCTGTCATGGACGAGCATCGTGTCCTTATGGGTGAGGTGATCGACAAGATTCAGTCTGCCAAGTGTGGACTGAACGAAGCCTGCAACAACCCATTGACAGGTTTTGAGGTAAGAAACAGAAAAACCCCGTGTAGCCAGTAGCCCCTGAGACGTTGTCCGGTGTTCGGCAGGAATAACCGGACAGGGGATCAATTCTTCTGTTGTAGGAGACTAACGTAGTATGTATGAATGAACATGCATTGTTGTTGGCCACGACCTCCCATGCCGCCGATGTCTCTGAGCTGAGGCAGAGGCTGGAGCGGACCGAGAACGAGCTCGGTGAGGTCAAGGTTCAGCTCCAGGAGAAGCAAGGTGAGTGACTACTTGCTGTTTGTTTAGAAAGGACATGCGTTTTATATTGACCCCTGTGTCGTAATATGTGTAGGAGTCGCGACCGAGGTCGAGGCCATAAAGAAGGCCCTGGGCAAGGGCGAGGAGAAGGTTGTCCAACAGCAGGTCGCTCGTAAGAAGTCCAAGGCCCGGGTCAAAAAATCCAGTAGGAGCTCCAGGATGCGGTCAAGAAATGCGAAGCCTTGGAGCATGATGCGTCGGTTCAAGGGACCGAACTCGCCAAGGCTCGTCAGAGCGCAGAGACCGCACAGAATGAGGCCTAGGCTGCTCTCCAGGAGATCCAGGAGGCCAAGAAGATCATGGTGGGTAAGGCATTTAAGATGCAAAGCAAGTATGCGGAGAAGCAGTACCTTTTACTAACCCGGGTTCGGAGTTCCCCAGGAGCATTTGCGGATTTGCCACGCAGTGTATCAGACGCCGCGGAGTTCTACCGAGCCGAAGGAGGGGGTTCTATGGAGAAGCTATTCTGGTCATAGTATGCGGCGCCAGAGCATCCCGTGTCCTTCACCGATTAGCTGAAATAGCTGGTGGAGCTGCATAGGGTGGCCGAACTAGCCATGAAGGATTTCATAATCCGGCTATGGCCAGCTAAAGCTACGCCAAGCAGCTACTTCGGACTCGTGAGGCGAATGGTGAGCGCCTGTCCTCGGCTGGACGTCGTCAAGCGCTCGGCCTGCATTGAAGGTGCGTGCATGGCCTTCGCCTGGTGCAAGATGTGGTGGGCGAAGATGGACGCCGTCGAGGTGACCAGAGGGCCACCGGAGGGAAAGGAACACCGCACACCCGAACGGTATTTTGCGGATGTCTTGGAGGGTTCTCGTCTTGCGGCGGCACAATGTTCGCAGGATATTGTATTTGAGTAAATGTATGTGTGTTGCCTTTGCCTTGTATTACTGGAACAAAGCATGTTTTGTAATGTAATTTTGTTATGCTTTTAATTGTTTCCTCCTGTGCGGCCGTTTTGTATGTAATCTGAGGGTTGGCCAGTCGTCGGCTTCTTCCCTCACGTAAGTAGTACAGAGGTGTTCGGGATGGAATCTAAACAATCTTGATCCAATTGTATGGTCTTTGAAGGAGTTGTTTAGCGCAACGAACAAGGCAATCAGACTGTACGGCTTAAACGCCCTCACTTAACCATAGGAGTTTTATAATAAAGCATAGGTGCAGCCCCTGGTTTGAACTAGGGGGCTGTCAACGTCTGATCGGGAAGTGCCGATCTTTCGCATAATGCGGAAAAAATCTCCAACGATTTGTGACCCTCGAACAGCTGACCGGCTCTCGCCGTATCATGACAGTCAGTTTTCGGCTTCCTCTACTGAGGTGCTCATCTGGTCAAGGCCAGGGCAAAATCGCAGTAGTTCTCCCTTTACTACCCTAGCCGATTTAGCGGGACGTAGGGTAGAAAGCACAGGAGCCGGGCAACCCAACTATTGACCAAAGACATGATTCGGAGCTAATGCTTATAATGCTAAATTTGGGGTGCCGAACTTATCTTTAGGGATTGTTCGGGCTTTGTTGCCATATCATGGGGCGATGGGGAGCCCCTGGCAAATATGACACGTACCAGAGTGTACGACTACTAGGAAATAAGAAATACAAAGGAAAATAGAAGGAGAACAGAGATAGGTTCCGGAGCCCTTGAACTTGGCTCATGAACTGTTTCCAGTATAGTTGGGTTTATGCGTCCAAGCACATTGGTACAAGATAATGCAAAAAGCAACCGGCTATTTGACATGCCATACCCAAAGGCGGATTGCATGTGGGTCCTGAAGACAGTTAGCCTCTAGGGCTTCCCATGTACGCCTGTGCTCCGTGTCAATCCAGTGTGTTTGTCCTTTGACGGGGTCGTTAATCAGGCCGTCGAAGGAGACCCCCATAGGAGAAACCTGAAACAAGGAAAATTAGATAGTAAAGTTATATGTGTGTCCAGGATCGGTCTGGCCGAACCGTGGATCCGGGATAGCTTGTGCCTCCGTCGATGCCCATGGAATTATGAGTGCATAGTTATGGACACGTGGTATGAATGCCACTACCTCATCGGGATTGGAACGAAGGTCGAATTGCTAATCGATCTCTTGACGAGCCGCGCTGTCCTGTTGCAGTGTGGTCCGGACCCTCTTAATGATGTCTAGGGGCTTGGCAGACAGATTATGCTACTTCTTGAGAAGGCCGCTTTGTACCTCTGCTGCTAGGGCGGCGGTGTGCTCCTCTATTCGGAGGGAGCGTTCTGTGTTTCCATTGACTGTTATGACGCCGCATGGACCGGGCATCTTCAGCTTGAGATAGGCATAGTGTGGTACCGCGTTGAATCTAGCAAATGCAGTTTGTCCGCGTAATGCATGGTAGCCACTGCGGAAGGGGACGATATCGAAGATTAACTCTTCGCTTTGGAAGTTGTCCGGGGAACCGAATACCACGTCCGGCGTGATTGAGCCCGTGTAGCGGGCCTCAATGCCTGGTATGACTCCTTTAAAGGTAGTTTTTGTGGGTTTGATTCGTGAGGGATTAATGCCCATCCTTCGCACTGTATCCTGATAGAGCAGGTTGAGGCTGCTACTGCCGTCCATTAGGACTCGTGTTAGGTGAAATCGGTCGATGATTGGGTCGAGGACCAGTGCGGCTGAGCCGTCTTGCCAGATACTAGTTGGATGATCTCGACGATCGAAGGTGATCGGGAATGATGACTACAGATTGAATTTTGGGGTGACTGGCTCTACTGCGTAGACGTCCCTAAGTGCTCTCTTACGCTCCCTTTTGGGGATGTGTGTAGCATATATCATGTTCACCGTTTTGACTTGAGGGGGGAATTTCTTCTGCCCTCCGGTGTTCGGCTGCCGGGGCTCTTCGTCCTCGTCCTCACTTTGTGATCCCTTTTCTTTGTTTTCGGCATTTAACTTGCCAGCCTGTTTGAAAACCCAATAGTCTCTATTGGTGTGATTGGCTTGTTTGTTTCGGGTACCATGTATTTGGCACGGACAATCGAGTATGCGATCCAGGCTGGATGGACCCTCGCTGTTCCGTTTGTAGGGCTTCTTTCGCTCTCGGACTTGGAGCCGCTGAATACGGCGTTAACAATGGTGTCATCGGTGTTGTCGCCATTGCTTTGGCGTTTGTGTCTGTTGCGCCGGATCCTTCCGGAGCTGTTCTTGGCCTCAGAGGGGCCTGTCTCGCTGGCTATGTTTTTGCTACGAGCCAGCCAACTGTCCTCTCCCACGCAAAAGCGGGTCATGAGTGTCGTAAGGGCTACCATGGACTTCGGTTTCTCTTGGCTGAGGTGGCCTGCTAGCCATTCATCACGGATATTGTGTTTGAAGGCCGCTAGGGCTTCAGCATCCGGACAGTCAACGATCTGGTTCTTTTTGGTTAGGAACCTAGTCCAGAATTTTCTAGCCGATTCTCCAGGTTGTTGAACTATGTGGCTTAAATCATCGGCATCGGGTGGCGGACATATGTACCTTGGAAGTTGTCAAGAAAGGCTTCTTCCAGATCCTCCAAGCTGCCGATGGAATTCTCGGGCAGACTATTCAGCCCATGTCTAGCTGGCCCTTTGTGTTTCAGTGGGTGGTATTTGATGGCGTGGAGGTCGTCTCCCCGGGCCATGTGAATGTGGAGAATAAAGTCCTCAATCCACATTGCGGGATCGGTTGTTCCATCGTATGATTCAATATTGACGGGCTTGTATCCCTTGGGGAATTCGTGATCCAGCACCTCGTTTGTGAAGCAAAGAGGGTGTGTGGCGCCTCTATATCGGGCTGCATCACGGTGCTCCTCCGATGGAGTGCGTCTGCGGTTATCGGCCCGGGTGTGACTAGGTTTGTCACGCCCGAATAGGTAGTCATCATCCCGAGTTGGGAAGCGTCCTCACGATCCGTAGATTGATTTGATGTGTTCTGCTCTGTTGTCCAGCTCTTACCGAAGGTCGTATGTAAGGTCCCGAGCTGTTCTGTCCCTATTTTTGCGAGGTGGTGGGGCGGGCTGTTATTCGGCCTGAGTTGCCGCTATATCCCGACCGTGGGGTGGTCAGTCCGCCGCACTATCTCGACCGCGTGGTGGTCGGTCCGCATTGCATGAGGGAGGTATGGGATTTAGTGCCTCCTCATCGAACTGAGGTAACAGTCTACGCTTTGGGTAACTCTTGGCTGGGCGCTTGAGGTCGTATTCTTCGGCTGCCAGGACATCAGTACACATGTCGATGAGCAGGTCTTGATCGGCCTAAAGCTGCTGCTTCTTCTTCTTCAGGCTTCTTGCGGTGGCTATTAGCTGATGCTTGAAGCGCTCCTGCTCGAGGGGTGCCTTAGGTACGATGATGTCCTCATTGTTGAGGCTCTCATCATCCTCGGAGACTGGACGATAATTGTCATCGTCTAGGTCATTGGGCATGGTCTGATTATCAGGGTTATCTTGCCCGTTGTCTTGTTCCTCCTATTCGGATGTAGCCCCGACAGGGTCTTCGTTATTTACGGCGTCGCCCGGAGTGCTATTCTCTCTGGTGCCAGTATTCCCGTCGTCTGAGCGACGAGGCTTAGAGCGGTGTTTAGGGCGCCGGCGTTTGGACTGTGTCTTGGGAGGTTTATTCGCCACTGAATCTCCTTTGTCATCGTCGCTAGCTCTTTTAGGTGTGTCAACCATGTACACATCGTACGAAGAGGTGGCCATCCAACGTCCAGTAAATGGCGGGTTTTGGCCTTGCTCCTGGTCGGCATCGTCGTCCATACCGTTGATGTCTTCGGAGCCATAATCGAGCACGTCGGTTAAATCATCGACAGTGGCTATGAAGTGGGTGGCGGGTGGGAAACAGAATTTCCCATCATCAGCCTCTGGCTCAAACCGAACATAGTTCGGCTGTGAGTCCTTCTCTAAGGACAGGTACTTTAAAGAGTTTAGTACATCACCCAAGGGTGAATGCTGGAAGATGTCTAGGGAGTTAAATTCAAAAATCGATAACCGATCCAGCTCGGTGTCCGCAGGCATACCCGATTTGGAACTCATAGCTGGAAACGAGTCCGGAGTTCCATTGACGTAGATATCGCGGGGTTCCATTGACGTACCCGATATCTAAGGCCATTGCACCTATGAGTGGCTTCGGATGGCACGGTTTGCTCCAGTTCTAAGGCCGTTGCAGCACCAGGGACCATCCGCTGGATGTGGTCCAGTGACAGATTTATGTCATGTTCATCGGAGCGAGGGGGAGCGATCACTGCGGTCTCAAATCCATTGAATATCAAGTCTCCAACGGATATCTATGACGTAGTTCAGGCTTCCAAACCTGACCCGGTGGCCAGGGGCGTAGATATCGATCTGCTCCAGATGGCCAAGCGAGTTGGCCCGCAGTACGAAGCTGCCGAACACAAAAATCTATCAGGGGAGGAAGGTTTCTCCTTGGACAGCGTCGCTGTAGATGATGGAAGGAGCCATCGAGCCTTTCGTGGACGGCACATTGGAACTCTCAATGAAAGCACCAATGTCGGTGTCAAAACCGGCGGATCTCGGGTAGGGGGTCCCAAACTGTGCGTCTAGGATCGATGGTAACAGGAGACAGGGGACACAATGTTTACCCAGGTTCGGGCCCTCTCTATGGAGGTAATACCCTACGTCCTGCTTGATTGATATTGATGAATATGGGTGTTACAAGAGTTGATCTACCACGAGATCGTGATGGCTAAACCCTAAAAGCCTAGCCTATATGTCACAGCCCCAGATCAGCCCTTGTTTGTTTTTGTTTTAGCATCTATGCAACATGTTTAAATTTTATGAAATTTGAAATGGGGATGACCAAGCCCTAGCACCAAAGCATTGCAAATAGGTTCAACTTCAAAATATTTTCACAGAACCCAAATTGGTTTGCAAAAATGTTCATGATTACTGGAAAAGGGTGAAAACCATATCCAGAGATGATGGATATTTTTCCAAGACATTTTTGGATTTTTTTGAATAAACCATATTGTATTTGACTTTGGGCATTTAAATACTATAAATAATTTAAATGTTCAAATAAATGTTGGAAATTGTTAAGGGTCACTGAAATAATTCAGAAAGCACCCATAATTATTTCCAGGATTTTATAAAATGATTTGATATTTTAAATCAAATCAAAAACAAATTGCAGAAATAGAAAAGAGAAACAGAACAGAAATAAAAGGGAGAGAAGGCCACCTGGGCCACTTACCTGGCGCCACTTACCTGGCCCAGCTCCATCTGGCCGGCCCAGCCCACCTCCTCCCCCTTGTCCTCTTCCTCCTCTGCCAGGAGGACGAACAGAGGCGAGGCGTGGCGCGCGCCGACGCTGCCTGGCCACCTCCTGCTTCCCCTGGCCACCTCCTGCTTCCCCTGGCCGCGTGGATGAATGCCCCGGTGTCGTCCCGATCCGCCCGACCTCTCTCACTCTTCCCCTGCTCCCTCTCTCCCCGTTTCCCACCTCACCGAACACGCTCGCCGCCGCCGACGAGCTCCCTCGTGGCCACCGGCCACCCCTAGCCTCGCCGATGCGCTCAAAGGCTCCGCCTCGACCCCCTCCTTCCTCCCCACCGACCCACGGCCCTCCGGAAGCCCTGCAACGCCGCCACCATCGCCGTTCCGTCGCCGGCCACCGAAGCTCACCGCCGTCGATTCGTGACGTCTGGCGCATCCCCGAGCCCACTGAGCCACCCTGCTGCCCCCCTGTGAGCTCACCGTCGTTTCCCCTCACCTCTCTCTCTCTCTCGCGCGCGCCCTGTAGCCGCCGCCCCACGAGCACCCGAAGCCGCCGTCCGCCATGGCCGGCGAGCTCCGTGCCCCGAGCACCTCTGCCTCGCATAGCAGCTCCGACATGCTCCTGCCACCCTTTAGGTGCTGCCTAGCACCTCCGTTCACCCACCTATGAGCTGCAGCACCACACCCGCACTTAGCCGAGCTCCGGCCGCCGCGGAAGTGGACGCCGCCGTCGATCTGAGTCGTCTCCGGCAACCCCACTAGCACCAGAGGACGCGGACGAGGCTCGGGGTTCCAACGGTGCCATCCGCGCCTCGATCCGTGGCCTGTGCTGCGATTCCGCGCATCGCCGCCGTCTCGGGCCTCGCCGGCGTCATGTCGCCGGTGGATTAGCCCCGGTTGACCAGGGATTTGACCCCCCTGGGTCACTGACGTGTGGGCCCGTCCCCTGCTAACTCTTGGTTAAGATAATAACTAATTTTAACTAAGACACTGACTCACTGACATGCGGGCCCCGCCCGGCTAACCAAGTTAGTTAGGGTTAATCTTAATTAGGTTAGTTAGTCCAGACACTGACACGCAGGGCCCACAGGTCAGTTTGACCTGGACGGCGCGCGTTGACCTGCTGAGGTCAGCATGAGGTCATGCTGACGCAATAATTCCTTTCTGGAATTAAAATAAATTAGGAAATGATTTATAATTCCAGAAAATTATATAAACTTCAATAAATCATAGAAAATTAACCGTAACTCCAAATTAAATAATTTATATATGAAAAATTATCAGAAAAATTCAAGGAATCCATCTGTACCGTTTACATGCATGTTAGAACAACTTATCACTACTGTTTAGGGCAAATGAAGTGAATGGCATTTGAATAATCACATATGGAGTTTGAATTTGAATCTTGTATTCAAACCAACTTCATTTAATCTGTTGCTAGTTGCATTAGCCCAAAACACATTCATTTTGCCATGTCATGATCATGCATCATATTGTGCATTGCATTGATTGTGTTCCCTTCTGTGTTGCCGGTATTTGTCCCCTCTCGATAGACGTGATACCGATGATGTGATCGTTGACACTGACGAAGACTCAATGCTATCTTCAGAAGTGCCAGGCAAGCAAAACCCCTTGTTCATTCCGATAAAATCCCACTCTCTCGCTCCTGCTCTCTTTTACTGCATTAGGACAACATCGATTCATCTGTTACTTGCTGCGGTAGCTGAACCCCTTTATCCTCTGCATGACCTGTCATTGCCACAGTAAATAGATGAAACCCACTAGCATGAGTAGAAGTTGTTTGAGCCCTGTTGTGCCTACTCATTCATGTTTGTTTGTCATGCCTGCTACTGCTTAGAGTTGAGTCAGGTCTGATTCATCGGGGATGAATCAGAGGCGTGTGAACATGTCCTACTGTGTGTGAGCTAAGTGTGTGAACACGATTTGGTAAAGGTAGCGGTGAGAGGCCATGTAGGAGTACATGGTGGGTTGTCTCATTGCAGCCGTCCTCAGGAACTGAGTTCTGTGTTTGTGATCCATGATTCAGCTACTACCACGCATTGGGCCCGAAACCAATGGACCCTCTCGGCTTCTTGATCACCCTTGTCCTCTGTCCAGGAGTTGCAAGTAGTTTCTGGTGTTTGTAGTATGCTGGAGGCCGTGCGCAGCGCTGACCGTAGGGGTGGGCTGTGATGCGGTAGGCACGTGGCACGGTGTACCGGGCGCCCGTTTGGTGTCTCGGGAACCCTGTTCACATCGTTTGGTGCTGTGAGCGAAACTCCGGCCGGATCTCCTCATGGATGGAACCCGAATAGGCGATAAACCTGGACTAGAGACTCGAGTGTTTAGGCTGGCCGTGGCCGACACCCACGTTGGGCTTCCGCTTGAAGGTTGCCGAGTACATGTCGTGTAAACGGCGGTAAGTGGTGAGAGCGTGTGTGAAGAAGTACACCCCTGCAGGGTTAACATCATCTATTCGAATAGCCGTGTCCACGGAAAAGGACTTCTGGGTTGCTTATATCAGTTCATAGACAAGTGGAAGTGGATACCCTAAAATACGCAAGATAAGCGTGAGTGCTATGGATGGCGTTCTCGTAGGGAGACGGGAGCGGATCCATAGTGGTGTATTGGTTGGTGAATATGTGGACTCGTGTGCGCCACCTCAAAAGAGTCGCTTGCAGTCGTAGTTCAGGATAGCCACCGAGTCAAAGCTGGCTTGCTGCAGTTAAACCCCACCATCCCCTTGTTGAAAATGATGCATATGTAGTTAGTTCTGATGTAAGTCTTGCTGGGTACATTTGTACTCACGTTTGCCTATTTTATGTTTTTGCAGAGAGACTTCAGTCTCACTAGTAGTTCCACGTGGACTTCGACGTTTAGCTTGTTACCTCAGCTACGATCTTGTGCCCTCGGCAGGATCTGGTAGATAGTCAGGCTTCTCAGCCTTTTTCATTTATAGATGTCTGTACTCAGACATGTTAAGCTTCCGCATGTGCTTTGACTTGTATGCTCTGATTGTTGGGTCATAAGACCCATGTTTGTAATATCTCGCTCCTCGGAGCCTATTGATTAAATACTTGAGTCATAGAGTCATGTTGTGATGCCATGTTGTATTTGCACATATCGAGCATATTGTGTGTATGTTATTGAAATGCTTGGTATGTGTGGGATCTGACCATCTAGTTGTTTATCTTTAGTAGCCTCTCTTACCGGGAAATGTCTCCTAGTGTTTCCATTGAGCCTTGGTAGCTTGCTACTGCTCCGGAACACTTAGGCTGGCCGGCATGTGTCCTTCTTCGTTCCTGTGTCTGTCCCTTCGGGGAAATGTCACGTGATGAATACCGGAGTCCTGTTAGCCCGCTACAGCCCGGTTCACCGGAGTCCTGCTAGCCCAGTGCTACAGCCTGGGTTCACTCGCTGATGACCGACACGTTCGATGCTGGGTCATGGATGCCTGTCCCTGTAAGTTTGTGCCACTTTGGGTTTACGACTAGCCATGTCAGCCCGGGCTCCTTATCATATGGATGCTAGCGACACTGTCATATACGTGTGCCAAAAGGCGCAAACGGTCCCGGGCAAAGGTAAGGCGACACCCGTGGGAATACCGTGTGTGAGGCCGCAAAGTGATATGAGGTGTTACATGCTAGATCGATGTGGCATTGAGTCGGGGTCCTGACACTATATGACTATGGTAATGAATGTGTCCTTTCCGGACTATCCCCCCCGGTTTATATAGACACCGAGGGGATCTAGGGTTTACATAGTGTCAGTTACATAAGAAGGAATCTTCATAGTCGGTCGCCAAGCTTGCCTTCCACGCCAAGGAGAGTCCAATCCGGACTCAGGTATAATCTTCGGCCTTCATGTCTTCATAGCCCATCAGTCCGGCCCATGGATAACAGGCCGGACACCCGAGGACCCCTTAGTCCAGGACTCCCTCACCAGCCATCACCGGCCAAACTGCCGCCCCACGTAGCCCGCGGCCGGCGGTGCGCCGCCCCGCCCGCCCCGAAACCACTCCCATCCGCTGCCGCCCCGATCATCCCTCTAGCCCCCCCATGCTGAGCTTTTTCTCCGGCGATCCCGATGCCACCACCGGCGACCACTGCCCCCACCCTAAACCCTAAGATAGATAGTGGATACCTCTCTGGCGAGCCCCCCTCCCTGCTATGGCTGGTTCTTCATTAACTCCGGCGAGCCCCCACCCCTTGAAAATTGGCTGACCCAAAAGTCGATTCAGTCGACTGAAGTGTAGCCAAATCGGAGCAGCATCGCAAGCAAGAGCAAGAGAGAGAGCAACAACGTGAGCAAGAGAAATAGCAAGAGCAGACCAAGTGGGGGACCGAGAGCAAGAGTAGAGCAGCATCGCAAGAGAGAGCTAAAGTAACAGCAGCTCCTTCTGATGTGGACGTCGCCGCCGAGGGAGCGACGCCATGGAGGAAGTGGTCGGCGATGCCGCCACGGATGGAGATGCACCATGTCAGCTCGGGACCAAGTGCTGGCAGCACCGTGAGATCGAATGAAGAAGGAAATTCGGCGATTAGTGTACAACCTCTTTGGTGGTGCCGATTAGGCCTCAGCTTCATCTGAGGAAATGGTGATGATGAGGCTCTTCCGGTGGTGCAGGTGAAGACGTCGGTGTGGGAATGGAGGTGGCGCGAAATACGAGGGGAACATAGGGGCAGCTCCTTGGAGGTGGAGGACGGGGTGGCTGAACTGGCAGAACGACGGGATCGACGACGGATCCTCATCCGGTACGGTGGATGAGGGACGTCGAGATGTTGCTGTGGACGATGTCGTCGGGGAAGAGGCTCCAGCTGGGCAGCGGTGAGGTGGCGGACGAAGGAGGGCAGGGTTTCACGGCTGGAGCGGAGAGGTTATGGCGGCCTAGGATTTCGAATGGCGAAAAGGAGGCGATGGGAGGGGGAACCATGGCTTAGGGACACGCTTGTCCGAAATGTGGGGTAAGATACGAAAGTTCCCCCATCGGTTTGAGCTAGGCGGTTCTTTCGGTTCAGGGGTATCACGGGCATTTCACGTGTCGGGATTTCGCAGGAGGTGGGAGTTTTCGTGCGCATCGTAATTTTGGGATAGCAAGGTGTGGGTTGAGATGGCGGGACTTTTCGGAGCACAATAAGACAAAGATATATCTTAAATATTTCGGGGTAACAAGGCGCGGGTTGAAGAGGCGGGAGTTTCGCAGCATGATAGACAGAGATGCTAGCTTGAAATTTTGGCATAACAAGGCGCGGCTTGAAATTTCGGGAGAACAAGCTTAACGTGTACCCAAAAAAACAATTCTCACCTCATCACTAGAGAGAGCCATGTCCCGTTTTACTATATTACTAGAAATGCATTCAAATACAACAACAAAAACTAAAAGAATCAGGACAACAAACATAACGTGTATAGTACCAAAACAATTTGCACTTCCCTCAACAATAAAAAAACAATGTGTGTTGTCTAGCATATGGACTAATTAAATTTGAGTACATTTTCCCTGTTTGAATGGGACTGTACTCAGGTTAGTTATACAACCATCTAAATATTATCTTCACAACACATGACATGAATATGGAAGAAGTAAATTCCTATATAAATACGAACTACATGTACATACGATCTCAAATTCAAATATATGTATCCATTTTATGTTGAATTCAAATCATAGTACATGTATGCTCTAGCTAGATGTTTGGAATGTAAACCATGTATGATACTACGTACAATGTGTTTAACACCCACAACACACACACAAACACCATTTAGAGTGGTAAGGTACACGTGCATTGCACGCATGAGATTTGGCAACCAAATTATGAATAAATACCACATTATAGCATGTAAGCTTTGAGTCATATGTGCATGATGTAGATGTTAGTTTAATTCTTATAGTTCATTTCATTCAAAATCATCTAGTTTTTATAAGAAAGCTAATCTATTTTAAGATTCATGGAATTGTGCGTTGTAAAGTATAAAGTAAAAACAAATAATGGCAAATCATGTAGAAAAACATCTGGGAAATTCTGATATGGAAGATTCTAGAACAAATAAGAAGTGCTTGTGTTTTGAGGTTTGTGCATTATGCTTAAGTTCAACCATGGAGTCTTCTAGATTGTACATGTGGCAAAATCTGGTGGAATCTAGATGGTATCCAACGGCCAGTAGTGCTCAAATTTGTCATCTCTGCACCATTGTATTGGCTTCATCCAACAACCATCTTTCAATGTTAAAGTTATCCTCACACTATATAAAAATATAAAATATAGGGGTATAGATATAGATATGTGATGCGAAAGCCAACCATCATCTCCAGTTAGAATAGCATGTCCATGCACGGATGCAATGTGGCCAAACGATGTCTACCATCGGTATCTCAAATTCAAATCAGTCTAACCTTGTTCAATGTGTATACAGTACAACATGCTCGTTTCCAAACCACACCACACATATCTCAGTTATATTCATGCATGCATGGGTTTCAAACATCATGATCTCTTATTCAAATATTTGAATTCAACTTTACCTTGATTATGACCTCACCTAGTCTTTTACGCCCACACAGTCGTCTTGTCTTTATAATTGTACTACTAACTTTCTCCCGTGCATGCATGCACACACACTACCAGTCGACATTATCCATCGCACACATGCAATCTTTTTCTTCAGGTCGATCTCCCATGCATGCACACACACACACCTCCCCCTCTCCATCATATCGGGCATTCTTTATCTCTCACGTGCATGTGCAACGATCGATGTTCCTCTAAATGGTTTAAGTTGATGAATTGGCCCTCCTCATAAAGGATTAGCAATGCCTGCCCCCCTAGCTCATTTATTTTTCATGACTCCGCCACTGCGCGCAACAGCGCGCGTTCTCGCCCCCTCTCTTTAAATATTGATCTCGCACATGTGCACTCCTTCGTAGTTTCCCTCCACTTGGACCCTCGCATAATCTTCTAGCCCCCCACCGGATTTTGCCACATGTACAATCTAGCAGACTCCATGGTTGAACTTAAGCATAATGCACAAACCTCAAAACACAAGTGCTTCTCCTTTGTTCTAGAATCTTCCGTATCATAACTGCCCAAACTTTTTTTCTAGTTGAATTGTCATCATTTGTTTTTTACTTTATGCTTTACAACGCACAATTCCATGAATCATAAAATAGATTAAGGGCTTCTTTGATTCAAAGGATTTTCAAAGGAATTTTGGAGGATTCTAATCCTTAGGAATTTTGTCTATCTTGGTTGTTTGATTCAAATGATTGTAAACCATAGGAATTTTTCCATATGATTCATTTGCACTAGATTTCATAGGAAACATCCAATCCACTCAAGCTTGTTTGAAAGAATCCTGCATTTTTTCTATGCACAATCAAACACTCGTACGATCCTATAGGATTCAAGACGACATTCCACTCTAATCCCATGTTTTTCCTATTCCCGCATTTTGGAAATCCTACGAATCAAAGAGGCCCTCGCTTTTTTTTATAAAAACTAATTGATTTTGGATGAGTTGAACTATAAGAATTAAACGAACATCTACATTAGGCATATATGATTCAAAGCTTACATGCTATAGTGTGGTATTTATTGATAATTTGGTTGCCAAATCTGATGCGTGCAATGCATGTGTACCTTACTAGTACTTCGAGTATGTGCAAAACACGTAAATTAGAATTCCAATGGCACGCTACACAGTGTCTCTCTTATAGTTCATGAAGCCACATGGCACATGTGGAGGCGTTGAGGCGACCTCCTTGTGTGGATTGATCACAGTGACATGTTGCCCATGTGATACTTTGACGTGTCTAAAGTTCTTCACTTCATTGATGATCTATTAATACAGTGCATGCAAATTGAGTGAACGTGAGGGAGGAAGAAAGACATTACAACTCCACTGCGTGCATGCGAGTAGTTAAATCATGGGTTGCTACTTCCATTGGTATCCTTCGTATTTTGTGCCAATTTTTGACCATATTTTTAAGTAACATAATATTTATGCATGCCATAAAAAGTGGCACAAAAAAGGGGCCAATAAACCAGGACGTAGGCAGCATGATCAATTTTTGCCAGGGCTACTATTGGTGGCCATTGTATTTAAATATGGACGGAGTGGAGTAGTACTATCTTTATCTTAGCCTCGTAGGGCTCTCCCAGCGCCTAGGCTCGCCTCGCCCACCGGATCCCGGCATGGAGGATCCTGCCATGGATAATCCCTTAGATCTCAGGATCCCGCGGGTTGCCCTCTCGCTGCGGCCCATAACACTGCTGCCTTTGAGCGAAACGCACATGTGTTTTAGAGGGGATCCATTGCTCTGCATTTCAGTTGGTGGGCAGCAAGGGCAAATCGAATTGAGGAAGCGTCGCATCGATTGGAGAGAAGTTCCAAGGAGCTGCGCCTGGTGCAGCACAAGGCGGAGGCGCAAGTCGATCTTAGGGGAGAGATGCTGAGGGATGTCGGCATCTGGCAGCGTCACGTTGATTTTGAGCTAGGGCTAATGGCAGAGATCATATTCACGGAGTCGACTGTGGAGGAAATAATGTGCATGCCCGCGCAATGGCATGACCAGTCGGTGGAACTGTTCAAATGGGCGGTAGGAGAAGCAAAATCCAGGACTAGTTGCGGCGGCACCGCTGGGCATGCCTCGTAGGCGAGGTGAGCTGCCCTCCTTCCCCGCCGGTGATGCAGTGACCTAGTCGGTTGCTGCCGCAGTGAACTTGCAACGCCATGTCGGTTTGCAACCTTGACAATCACTCCATCTATATGTATTGTATTCCTGTAAAAATACTTGGTCGTTTGGAAAAAGAAGGTAATTGATTTATCACTAGTTTTAGAATGCTCGGTCGTGACAATCAACCGAATCCACAACCAGAACTCTCCATCGCGTAATACTTTACGGTCGGTTGCACCAACGAATGGTCGGTCGAACCCGCGTCTCGCCGAAGGGACACACATCGGCTTGGTCTGACATGTACAACCAGTTACATCACTAACTTGTGCGACTGCATTTGAGCAGTGTAATACTCCCTCTATCTTGGTTTACAAGTCTTGCACGTGTATATAGGTCATTAATTTGAGCAACTTAATAACAGGCATACATTACAAAAAAATCATTACAAACCTCAAATATGTAGAGTATTTTTTGTGTTAAACAATTTATTTTATATAAGTTACATTGACGACCTAGATACACGTGCAAGCCTTGTAAACTGGAGATGGAGGGAGTACTTGAAATTTACGTTCTACTAAACTCATCGGGAGCCGTTTTGGGCCTCGAAACCAAAACCATCAATTAATCTTTAGCTTGTTCCCATCACATCCCAAAAGTGCATACAAATGCTCCCACCTTGTTTCTTGTTTCTTAACATATCAACCAATAAGAGATGTGGGGCGTGCATGTTTTCAATGACTCAAGACTACCAAACACGACATGAAGTGGTTAGTTCATTGCATGAAATGCTATTAATTAGTGAATAAACATTAAGTTCTCTCATTCTCCCCTCCTTGGTCACGGTGCACAACCTAAGCTGACTTATTCACCTAGACGGAGGGAGTAGTATAATTAAGTGCAAACCTGCTCACACCTAGTACGTGTCAAACCTGAACGTGTTCCCACTATGCATGTTTTAGTACTAGTGCTAGTACTACATTATAAAAAGGGGAACTAGTACCACTACAAAAAAATACACTTCCGTGATGATACGTGTTTGTCACAGTAGGTCGCATTTTCTGTCATGCATGTACATCCATGACGATTTTATGACAGAATCAAGATAGTCATACATGTGCTGTCGTAGAAGTGTTCCATGACATTACCAAAATTATCATCACGGAAGTGTCCACTTCCATGATGATAAATCGCGCATCACAGAAGTGCTTTCTTCAAGGGTGACCGACACGTGGCATCCACCGTAATGGAACACCGTTAAGCTATCGGGTCGGGTTTTGGATTCGATAACCCGTTAACAGCCCCGACCAATGGGGATTTTCCACGTGTAAAATCATCATTGGCTGGAGGAAACATGTGTCGGCTCATCATTGGAACAGATGTCATCCACTCATTGGACAGAAGGCGCCTATGATACATCGACACGTGGCACGGCCCAACAGAGGCCCATTCCTGTGAAAAGGCCGGCCCGTTTGACTTGGTCAAAAGGTGGCGGGCCGGCCCATGTAAAGCCTACTAGTGGCATGTTCGCATATAGCCCATTTACAGCCCGCTAACCCAAGGCCCGTTACGCCATATCTGAATTAGGCCCAGTAGCGTCATCTGGGCCACCCAATATGATTCCAGCCCGTTTTCACTTCTGGCCCATGTATGACCCATGACGTCTTTCGGCATGAGGCCCTATGTAACTCTTGGCCTATTAACGGCCCGTGGTGAAACTAGCCCGTAATGAGCAGTGTATCACTTTACACCCATTAACGGCCCATGGTGAAACTGGCCCGTAATGAACAGTGTATCAATTTATACCCATTAACGGCCCGTTATTCCATTGGGCCGTTTCCAGCCAATGTTATCTTTCGGCCTTCTCAGAGCCCATTCATTCTTGGGCTGATTTCCAGCATTCGTTTACTTACGACCCGTTACTGTCATTTTCTGCTTGTGGGCCAAATTCAGCACGTGGTTACAGTCGGCCCGTTTGTGGTCCGTTAATAGGTTGGGCCGTTTTCATAGCGTCATCAAATATGGCCTGTTAACGATGGCCCATTATGGTTGGCCCGTGAACGGATGATTCCAACTCTAGCCCGTTTACGGCCATAATGCGGTCTGTTTGGCCCATGTTTGGCCAATCGATCATATGGCTTGTATAAGGCCCATTGATGATACGGCCCGCAGAAGGCCCATTGTTTCTACGGCCCATAGAAGGCCCATTGTTTCTACGGCCCGTAGAAGGCCCACTGTTTCTACGGCCAGTAGGAGGCCCAGTGTCACTACAGTAAATATTAGCCCATGGTTATTGTGGCCTAGTTTTAAAAAATAGGTTATTGCAGCCACTAGCTAACCGCAGAAAAAGAACTGCAATGACTACAAGCAAACAAATAAACAAGACAACAAGGAAATAAATAAGCAAGCAACTAACGCTAGGCTATCACGGCTATTACACATATTACATCCATTGGGCATCAAAGTTTGCCACCAGTGCAAATATAGGGAACAAAGCAGCATATCATATACACTAGTTGTCAAAGTTGGTGACCAGCGCAAATAAACACCGCAGCAAAAAAAATCCAGAACTGAAACCACTTCAGAAGATCTCCAGAAACAATATCTTGGGTACCCATAATGCTAGCAAGATGCTTAGCAAGCTTATTAACTTTCTCTTGTTTGGCGCTTAAATCCTCCAGCGCTTGCTTTTGCACCAGAAAATATGCATCTGAATTGTGTAGGGACTTCCTCAGTCCTTCAGCTTCCTGTTGCAGCACATCTGATCGATGTCTTTCAACTTGAAGTTGAGACTCAAGAAGACGAACTGATTCAGGCAGCGAGTTCGAAGAGCTTGTGCCGGCAGTAGTGGCTAGTAACTCAAAGACTACATCAAGACATGACTTTTGGGTTCCCTCACTGTCGTCAAGATAGTTTTTATCAGCTTTCTTGGAGACCAACAGGGATGTCTCACTATATTGAACCTTATCTGCATTACTTCCTTTACCATTGGATAACGCAGTACTGTTCTCCAATATTTTGTCCGCATTCCAAAAGAGAAACAAGCAGCCACATCACATGTTTACCATGTTGTATATGAAACTCATTTTGGTAAATGAGTTCAATAGTAAAGTGGACAGGATAACAACATGAAACAAACATATATCTATGTACCATCGTCACTTTATGGTCTATATCATTCTAGTTTTTGTTGCCAAATCAAGATAGAGACACAGTTCAAATAATATTTGTTCAAGACAAAGCAGAATAGACAGAATATAAGTGTGGGTAACTATAGAGCAATAACAACACTTGTAATGTGCATGGCATGAGAACATAACTGTTTATTCAATTGAAGCTGAAATCAACATAGAGCAGGTTACAACAGCAAACCAGTTAAAGAAACAGGTTTAAAACATACCTGTTGCGCCATTGGATTTTCAATTCCATCCTTCAAATTTGAAAATAGTTGGTATGAGTGAATACAGTAATGCAAGAGCAAAGGAGTATGAACCATAGCTACAGAACCTGACCTGAGAACAAATCTTCTTCTCCTTTAAGCATTGAGTTGGGATTCGGAGTGGTGGTCCTCGTGCTTTGGGCACTGCAGCTCCCTTACTAACTGCTCGTGTTTGGGTGCTCTGTGGTGGAGATGGTGCTGTGTCAACTGGAACTAGGTTACTATCTGCCAGGGTTGGGGTTAGATGGGGTGTAGCTAGTTCTCTGTCCAACTGGGTAGGGGTACAATCTGCGAGAGTCTGGGTTATGTGTGGTGGATCTGGTCCTTGGGCAAGTACAACCGTGGTTCTATCTGCATCAACTGGTAGCACTATCTTTTCTGAAGACCGTGTTGTTACTCCCTTAGATACTGCCATCACACTCTCCAATTCAAATGGCTGATAAACAAGAAAAGTAATTGAAAGTATAGACATTGTATGATAGACAGGTGCAATGGATAGTGGGGAATAAAAAGTGCATGAAATAATTCATATTTATGCTGTCTAACCAAACAGGATAGCATGACACAATTTCACATATATGATGGCTAACTAAACATGATAGCATGCCACAATTTCACATTATGATGGCTAACTAAAAAAGATGGAAAGACATAGTTCAAAATATGATACCATGTAAACAGGATGACATGACATAACTATATAATGTGTTTATTAAATAGGTTGGCATACCATAATTCACATACATTCACGGATATAATGCCATAATTCAAAATATGATGACTGTAAACACTAAACAGGATGAGATGATATAACTATATGATGTCTTTATGGGTTGCCATGCCATAATTCAGATAGATGATGTGTATGTACTATGTAAACATGATGGCATGATATAATTCAAATATATGATTTATATAGTAAGCAAGTAAGCAGATGGCAATCCATATATGATGTAAAAACTAAGCAATGCAAGACAACATGCATGACATGGGTAATATAACCCTGCCAAGTTTGAGCATAGACCTCAGGGGGGAAATAGGACTGGTCATCAGTCACTGAATCCTCCTTTGAGGAGCTCTCTGTAACCAGCAAGATGTCTGCTTCAATAGGTAGCATTGTCTGCTCTGAAAATACCTTGTTTTCACTCCAGATACTTCCATCACCGCTTCAAATGGCTGATGCACAGGAAGAGTAGTTGAATATACAAACATTGTTGACAAATGGAACACGTAATACAAAAAAATAAATAGCATGATATAATTCACATACACGATGATTGGCTAAACAGCATGGCATTGCATAATTCACATATATAATGCCTTTGCAACAAGATAGCATTGTATAATTCACATATATAATGTCTTGCAATAAGATGGCAATGCATAATTCATATATATGGTAATTAGACACTGAACAAGTGGCATTCACACAAAGCATGTCTAAACTAATCAAATGACATAGCAATGCGAGACACCATACGCATGATATGAGCAACATAACCCTGCCAAGTTAGAGCATACACCTTGGGGGGGGGGGAATAGGACTGGTCATCTGTCTCTGAATCCTCCTCTGAGGATCTATTCGTAACCAGCGAGATATGTGCTTCGTCAAATAGCATAGTCTGCTCTGAAGACCTTGTTTTCACTCAAGAATTTTCCATCATCGTGTCAAATGGCTGATGCACATGAAGAGTAGTTGAATGTACTAACATTGTTGACAAATGTAATATGTAACGAAAAAAGGATGGCCTGATATAATTTACATATAAGATGACTGGCTAAGCAGGATGGCATTGCAAAATTCACATATATGATGCCTGGCTAAACAAGATGGCGTTGCATAATTCACATAAACAATGTATAAACTAAACAGATGGCATTCACACAAAGGATGTCTAAACTAAGCAGATGACATATTTGATGTATAAAGTAAGCAATGCAAGACACCATATGCATGATATAACCGACATCATCATGCCAAGTTAGAGCGAAGACCTCAGGGGGTAAATAGGAGTTGTCTTCTCCTTCTGAATCCCCCTCAGAACAGATATCTTCCTCTCAATTACAATCCGAAATGCGTGGAGGGGGGATGCCTTTGCGCCTACCATGGAGCGATGTTTGCATGAAATTTTATTGGCATGCAAGGCTCGTATCTTTTGCTCTACATGTTCAGTTCCATTGTTTACAATAACGGTCATGCATAGGAATAAAACATAGTGAGATTATGTAAGGAGTGCATGCAGAAATCCAGAGTGATGGTAGCAACCTGTGGATAGACCCAAAACCAATAATAGCAGGCAGATAATGACTTCAGTTAAAAAATACAGATAATGACTTCTTTATTGTTTGTTTCCCACCCAACATGAAAATCATAGTAGACACCAGAGACTAACCAGATAGTAGATAGATACTATTGATAGCGGCCCCAATATGTACCCCACAACCATTTAAAAACTCAAGTTTGACCATTAGTTTGGAGCTGACACAGAGTCTAATCGGTGAACAGGACGATAAAGTAGCATGTAATATTAAGCGATGCATAACGTAAGCAGACACGAAAGAGTGCGACCTCTCTTGTGGACCCGTGTAGTCCTCGAGGTCATCTGCTCGGTTGATGATGGTAATGCAGTTTTCATGGCTGCCAGCGGCGGGGAAGAAGATCTGAGGCGGCGAAAGACAGTCTGGAGGCCGGATCCCTACTGTGCTGGACCCTTCTGTCATTGGAGCAGCTGAGCTGGGGTGGACGACGGCGCAGCAGGAGCGGGACAAACCACGCAAGGTTTTCTTTGACAACTATCTATAAAAGAAGTAATTCTATAAGGGCTCGTTTGAATTGGAGGATTCCAACAATGCAGGGATAGGAAATAGACAGGAATATGATAGGAATGCACGTGCAAAACAGAGAATTTAAAAACACATGATTTCTGCCAATCTGGGTGTTTGATTCACAACAATTGGAAGATCACAGGATGCGAAGAAGCATGGTGAGATTAAGTCAAACCACAAGAAAATGTACGGTTATAATGCTATTATGCTACTAGCTCTTAGTCTTGTGCTTCATGAATATGAATTTGAAAAGGAGGACAAGTGAAAATTAAAATTCCTACGTTTTTTCTTTCAAGGAGACACTAAAGGAACAAATCCGTGTGCTCAGTGGACAATATATATAACATGTAGAGTAAAAGAGAGATGCAACAAGTGTACAACCTATTTGGCGAAGCCATGTCGATCTCAGCGTGATTGGGTTGGCCGGTGAGGATGCTCCGGTTGACTTTGCTGTCGGAGGAGGGGAAGAAGACCTTAGGCGTCTGGAGATGGAGCCTGAGGTACTGCTCTGCTGCGATGGAGGGTTTCGTCGTTGGAGCAGCTCCGGTGAGTTGTACGACGCCGAGGCTGAAGAAGAACAAGAGAGACAATGAGCAACGTTAACCTGAGTGGAATTCTAATAGCATCTCCAATACATGAAGTAAAATACATAACCACAAAGTGCTAGATGTAAAATATATCAGCCGCTCATTTCTGAACTTAACTGTCGAAACTAAACTTAACTGTCGAAACTGAACGCACTAGCAAGGTGAGGCTACACGTCGGTCGACTGACTTTTTCATCTCTGGTCAGTCGATTTTGCAGCTGTTGGATACGAAATCAAGGGCATGTGGTTCATCTTCAACCTCCACCCCCTGAGCCGCCAGCCGCCACCGGCCAAACAGTAGCCCCCCGCCGCCCGCGGCCGGCGGTGCGCTGCCCCGCCCACCCCGAAAACACTCCCCACCACCGG
>NC_041392.1:249517216-249524115 GCF_002162155.2 Triticum dicoccoides | reverse complement strand
CATCCTGAACCCTAACATAGATAGTGGGGTACATCTCCGGCGAGCCCCCCTCCCCGCTGCGGCTGGTTCTTCCTTCACCCCGGCGAGCCCCCCACCCCCTGAAAATCGACTGACCCAAAAGTCGATTCAGTCGACTAAAGCGTAGCTAAATCGGAGCAGCATCGCAAGCAAGAGCAAGAGCGAGAGCAGCAGCGCGAGCAAGAGCAATAACAAGAGTAGACCAGGCAGGGGACCGAGAGCAAGAGCAGAGCAGCAGTGCGAGCGAAAGCTAAAGCAGCAGCAGCTCCTACTGATGTGGACGTCGCCGCCGAGGGAGCAACGCCGTGGAGGAAGTGGCCGGCGATGCCGCCGTGGATGGATCCGCGTCGTGTCGGCTCGGAACCGAGCGCCGGCAGCACCGTGAGATCGAATCAAGAAGAAAATGCAGCGATTAGTGTACAACCTCTTTGGTGGCGCCGATTAGGCCGCAACTTTCATCCGAGGAAACAGTGATGATGATGCTCTTTCAGTGGTGCAGGTGAAGACGGTGGTGTGGGAATGGAGGTGGCGCGAAAGACGAGGGGAACGTTGGGGCAGCTCCTTGGAGGTGGAGGACGGGGTGGCTGAACCGGCGGGACGATGAGATCGACGACGGATCCTCATCTGGTATGATGGATGAGGGACGTCGAGGTGTTGCTGTGGGCGACGTTGTCGGGGAAGAGGCTCCGGCTGGGTGGCGGACGGAGCAGGGCGTGGGGTTTCATCGCGGGTTTTCGCGGCCTCGGTGTACGAATGGGTGGGCAGATGGGATGGCAGTGGGGAACCATGGCTTAGAGACGCGCTTGTCCGAAATGTGGGGTAAGTTACGAAAGTACCCCCACCGATTTGAGGCGGTTCTTTTGGATCAGGGGTACCACGGGCATTTCACATGTCGGGATTTCATAGGAGGTGGGAGTTTTCGCGCGCGTTGTTATTTCGGAATAGCAAGGCGTGGGTTGAGATGGAGGGAGTTGTCGGAGCACAACGAGACAAAGATATATCTTAAATATTTAGGGCTAACAAGGCGCGGGTTGAAATTTCCGGACAAGCCTAACGTGTACTGCACCAAATCAATGCGCTTTACAAATGTCATTCAAAACTTTGAATTCATGTTATGTTCAATTAAAATATTTCTCTACGTGTATAATGCATGCAACCTACTACTCAAATGAACGTTTTAGTGCATTCCAAACGTATATACTACCGCTTCAATATGAACTAAATTAGAATTTGTTTCTCTATTTGAATAAGATCTACAGTAATGATTGTTGTGAAGTCAAAGCATTTGAATTCATTTCTCTGTTTTAATAAGATCTACAATCATCATTATTGTCAAGTTAAACCATCGTTTGTGTATTATCTTCACAGCACACCACATGATTAGTCTCGAGTTACATATGAACTATGTGTACTATATGAACTCGAACTAGATTTTTTGAATCCACTTTATTTTGATTTCAAGTCACATTACATTTCTAGCTCTAGCTAGATCTTCATAATCTAAACCATGTCTCATCTATATACCTATACTAATTATAGACTCCCTAAAAATTCCCACGTTAATTAGATTATACGAGCCGTTCATCTGGTGGGACCGAGTTATTACAGTTTAGATTAACCCGGTAGAAATTCCAACGCTAATACAAGAAAACAAAAAAAATAAGAACCATTAATTTTTTTGGACCGTGTTTCTACCGTCCAGATCTAACCTACAATGGATATCTAATCTACAATCGATCAGGACTTGCAAACGTACAGTTGATGGACTAAGTTTCCCGGTAGCAATAAAATCCCAACTCTCTTTAAAAAACAAATCCCAACTACATTGGGCATACATGCGTTATCTTCATGGCAGCCTGGCAGGCTTCTCCTTTTCCTCACGTGTTGTCATCTCCCTCTCTTCGCTACTGGCACCGAGTTAGATCAGACGGCAGATGAAATCTCCCGATTGGTTTGTATTGCACCAGCGCAAATAAGTTAGCGCAGGCTCAGCCTCAGCCCTCCGGTGCCATCAGCCCCTTCCTTTGCATGTTGTTTTTTTTTCTGGTAAAGAGAGATTGACAATCAGATGAGGACTTGTTGTTTGCTGCCGCCAAGTTCTACCGCTGTGATCTTGGGTGGTCTAGGGATGATATTACAGCTGGGCTGCTGCTAGACATGTTGTTTCGTGTACACACAACACCAACGTGGGATTATATGGACAGTCATCGGACACGTCGATTCAGTGCCCACTGCCACTGAAGGCTGCTGCAGGTCACCAAAGTTCTACTGCCACGAGCTCCACTTCTCAAAGGATGGTGTTGCCGCTGCAGCCGTGAACATTGCGTGTGCACACTGCTCCCTGTGTTCAAGCTGATTGTCTTTTGCTTGCTGCCGATACATGGGGATCTTCTGGCCTCATGTCCTAGAAAGAGAGAGATCTGAATAGAGAGAAGGAAACGACCAAGGGTATCTCAGGACAACAAACTGCATAGATTGCTCAAAGGAGAATTTAATTGGAGCAGAGAAGGAAACACGACCAATTGAAGGAGATCAACACCTTTGTCCAAAATTTGTCAGGGCGCATATAATTATTATTCCACCTTGCAAAGGTAAACCCTAATAATGCATTAGTTGGAAATAAGATAGTTGCGTTGGAGAGATTCATGCTAAGTACTGATCTAGAGATTGGTTGTCTCACCCTCTAATACATGTAAACTGTGTTTAAACAGTTCCTAATCTCAAATTAAACCAATGGCTAAAATAGTCGGGTTCATAGGAAGCTTACTAGTGGTACAATGTTTTTCCAGTTCTAATTTTGAGTTTGCAAACTATGCCCAAAAATTTGATGTTGGCGCTATAGTTTGTAGTAAGAACAAATTGCAGTTTAGCCTATTTTCCTTCGAATTGAAGGAACATTTACATTAAGTTAAAACTTGAAAAGGTGTACATATTTTCTCTAGATATCATGTGTTTTAGCATTTGCTATTTTTGGACAAAAAGTTTATAGCATACGAAGCAAATAGTATGAGGGCATGCTTAAAATTTGGTGTCGATGTGTAAGCAAAAAGTTAGTTTTAAAGTGTTCATCAAAGAACCAGTATGGGGTTGTAGTATATGAAAGGGAGGAGGCAGAGGCCAGGGATGCGCTCCTGAGGTCTACACGTTTTTCCGCGTACAATCTATTCATGCCATGCTCGACGAGTACTACCAGTAGCCTGAACCTGCGGAGTTAGTAGGGGGCGAGGATGCCTGCAGCTTTTCACGAAAAGGAGCAACCTCCGTCCTGTATCTTCGGAAGCACCATCTGCACTATCAGCGAGAAGCTCCTATATAGTACGTGTTGGGGCAAGCCAACGATGGCTGGCAGTTCATGGATAATGTGACTACGCCATTGTAAATCTCCTCTATATGTTATCATTTCAATTTCCTCTACTTGGTGCCTGCATGGATTCCTCCCATATCCAGGCTTACTGTACAAGTTACAACTCCATTTAGGTACTATACGAGTCCGGTGGATTTTGTTAGTTCTCTTTGCACATGTTTTATTTTTGTAATAATGTATCATCTGGAGATCTATTAACATGTATATTCAGAAATGCCCACCACCGGAAATTGTGGTCCTGATTCAAGTGTATTAGCAAAAGACCAAAGTTCATATATCATGTAGTCCTTGAACTGTTCCTTCATCTTTCTATGTACTAATTATACTTTTTGACATAAATGTCAGAAAGTTATAAGAAACAAGCGCCCACATGTACATCTTTATCATTTGAGGTAAACCCACATGCACAACTAGATCATGTATATGGAAAACTGAAGATACGTATGGTTCATTTCATTGAAGACGGCCCACCAACATCAGTGGATACAGAAGAATACGAGGAGTTAGGTGTGAATCGTGCGTCCGACAAATTCCATTCGCGAGTGCGTAAAACTGATTCCATTGTGCATTTAGACCACTTACTGGATGACATAAAATATGCATGCAGGAATGCGTAAAACTGATTCCTTTATGCATTTAGAAGACTTACCGGATGAGATTTTGATATTCAAGTTTCTGAGGTGACTAGAGGATAATGAACCAGGAACATATACATGATGGATGTACGGTTGGTAGCCTTGCCACATTTTTTAGGCAAGTTGACACGTGTTTTTTTAGATAAAACTGTTAAGCAAGAGGGCATGAATATTCTTCTATGCCGTGTACAAATTAGTTTCTTTAACCACTGATGTTCACAATAATCTATCTTAGTTGCATTTCCCATATCTATGAAATATAAATTTGAACTAATATTTCTTGGTAGTGAATCGTGATTCTATGATGAGTCAGAGTAGAAATATTTCTAAATGTGGCGGATCGCTATTGCTTTCAAGAACTAGATTAGTATTATTTGTAGCTAATATTTGTAAGAGTATCCTCGCAAATTTTTTTTGTAGGAGTATCCCAATTCCGTGTAATATTCAAAAAGTTATTCTCATAAAAGATATTTACTTTTTAGTCGTGAAAATTATCCCGCACCAAAGATTAGCATACATATGGAGTAAGTCTTACACACATCAAGTTAAAAATTAACTAACTGTTATATCTCGACCAATGTAAAATTAACTATATTAGCAAAGCTGGTCAGTCTGAACATAGGAGATCTTCACGATCTTGAATGTGGGGTTCAAACTGCTTCCTCCATTCTATAATGTAGCGCATTTTTTTTCAACAGTCAAATTTAACAAACTTTGACTAAGTTTATTGAGAAAATCATGCCATTCTACAATACCAAACATATAAAGTGTGAAAACATATTTAATGATTTATCTAATGATATGGATTTGGTATTCTTAATGTACATATTTTCCTTTGTAAACTTGTTGAAAGTTTAATAATATTTTCCTTTTAGACAGAATCCACATGCACTACATTGTGGAATTGGGGGAGTATGTTTTGTAACATCCATTAAAGTTGAGTATCATGCCCTCGCATGTTCAAAATTGTTTCTGGTATATGTTTGTCTTATAAGTTTTGTAGGTACACTCTTTCTGTAGTCCTTTCAATAAAATTGATAAGGGATAATTTATCCAATCAGTATCACAACTTACTTGATATCGGTCGACCTGTTTTTTCAAACTTATATGGCATCAACTTTTGACAACTACTTTACCGTGACAACTTACAAAATAAGTTGAACAAAACAATATTAACTAACTAGCCCGTGCAACTGCACGGGTTGACGACTAGTATGTATAATGTGTTTATCACATTATGTATGGTGCCCCGCCCCCTACGCCTACAAGTATTTAGATGTGAGTTGCAAACACCACACATTACCACAAATTTAAATAAAATGTGAGAATGTTCGATATATAGTATTGTTTAGATTGTTCGATATTTAGTTGTAAGGTGCAAACACCACACATTATCACAAATTCAAATAAAATGTGAGATTGTTTGATGTATAGTATGGTTTAGATTGTTCGGCATTTAGCTGTGAGTTGCAAACGCCATGCATTATCACATTATGGTATAACATGTGCACAGCACGTGTATCACCGCTGTATTCATGCATGCAATGTTTAAAACACTATGATCTCCTATTCAAATATATGAATCTACTTTCATATCAAATTATGATCTTTGTTAGTCTTACACCCACACAATCCTCTAACCTTTGTAGCTACCACTAACTTTCTCTTGTGCATGCACACGCCCTCCTCGCCCTCCCCCTCCCTCGGCATTCTATACACCGGGCACATTCATTTTTTTTTCTTTAGGTCGTTCTCCTAGAGTCTTCACAACTCCTTTCCGACACACACCGATCGATAAATGTAACATCCCAAAATTCTAAATTTTGGAATGTTATAAACAAATAGATAGATTTGATTGATTGCTTGATTGATTGACTGAAAGTGAGTGAATTCGAAACTTTTTGAAAGTTAAATGAGAGGGAATAAAAGGACTTTCCCAAACTTTCATATTGGTTTTCTGATCTTCGTGAATTCAAATTCTTTTCATCACAAAACCCCGGAGAGAAGATGACATGACTTCTTCCATTTATTTAAATGACAAGGGGTGTTGAGAATATTTGAATTTCATTTGGAAATATCCCAATTCTGAAACTTTATGCGACTCAATGATTTTCACGAGAGAAGATAAAATGACTTCTTCAAATTATATGAAATATGAGTTGGGAGTTTCAAAGAATTAAATTCAAAGCCCCTTTGAATTTATTTTCAATTTGGAATAGATCATCATGCATATTTTATTTTCTTGCATTTTGGTCGATCCTAGAAATTTCACGCAACTCAAGGACCCTTGGAGAGAGTTGGAGATTTCGTTATTTTCATATTTGAGAGTTTTCTCGAATTGAAAAGAGGATCATTTGATTTATTTATTTCATCTTCAATTATTTTCCGTTATCAAAAATATAAGAGAGGGAATAATATGACTTTCCCAAATTTAGGAAAATGAAGATTTAATAAATAGATCAAATTTTGTTTGCCAGAGTTTTATTTGCATTTTATTCGGATAGGGAAAATGCGCGTTTTTTAAAATTTTATTTTAGGTCCGGAGAAAAGTTCATTTTGTTCGGCTCATTTTTAGGAGTCGGGGAAAATTTACTTTATTAAATTTTGGAGTTCGTTTAGATTTTCTTTTATTTATTTTTCTGCGCGCGAGACCGTTAAAAAAAAAATCCGCAGCGCCTTGGGCCAAAGGCCCAAGCCACCGAGCCAGCCAGGCCAGAGGCCATCGCGCGCCACGCCCAGGGAGGAGCCGCACCAGGCGCAAGGCGCCAGGGAGCCGCCATCCTTTGTGGATTCTTAGTAGGATTCATCTACTTTCGTTTTTTTTTCTAGATCTTTTCCCTCTTTTGTTTCCTAATCCTAGTCTATTTCTTGTCCCCTACCCC
>NC_041392.1:249506942-249517133 GCF_002162155.2 Triticum dicoccoides | reverse complement strand
CCTCTCCTCTCCTCGCCTCCGCCTCACCACCGCGCCACCCAACGCCGCGCCGCCTCACCACCGCGCCACCCCACACCCAACGCCGCCGCCGCCTTACGCCGCCGCCGGAGCCCCTCGCTCTTCGAGGTACTAGCCCCGCGCCGCGTCACCTTTTCTTTTCTCGGATCGTTTTCTTCTAATCGTTCCGATTCTTTTCTTCTCTAAACCGTTCCGGTTTTCTAGATCAGTTTTTCGTTCGGATTTCTTCTCCGAAACCCTAGTTCGGATTCGTTTTCTTCTCCGATTTAGTTGCCTTTTTCCGTTCGCCGGACCGTTCGTCCTAACGAACGTGATCACCGGATTCTTCTAGGTTAATGAACGTCCGTTCGTATAACCGTTCGTCGTTCTCTTTTCTCGTCGGATTTATTCCGCGATTCTTCAGATCGTGTTTTCAGATCCGATCTTCTTTCTAGTCTATCTTCTTGCTCGTTTATCGGAATCAGGTGATTCAAATGCCTGGAGTTTCGCCTCGAAACCGCCGTTCCGACTAACCAACTTAAACTAAGTTTTGTTACTGTAAAATTTTGACCTAGTTTCAACTTGCTAGAACCGAGTTGTTTTCTTTCGTCGTTTGACTTTCGATGCTTTATTTGATTCGATTCTTTTGCAACCAGGGTTCTTAAGTTGAACTCTCTGGTTAGATCTTTTATTCGAGATTTCCCTGTGCATTAGATGAGTACTTATTGTATGCTTGTTGTTTGTCTGCGATAGATTACCCGGATTGCGCCGCTTGTTACTTCGAAACCCTAGGACTCGCGGATCATCAGCAAGGCAAGTAACACTTGATCATATCTTTCCTACTACCCAGTTTTATTGCATTAGATCAAACCCTCAAACACTTGCATTGTTAGGATCTAATTAAATTGTGGGATGGGAAGTAGATGAGGTAGTACCTATTACCTGTTACTTATAAAACCTTGGGAGTTACTTCTACGTTTGCTTATTATGCTATGCTATGCTAGTAGACATGGATTGGGTGAGTGAATATCCATGACAGATGTGAGATTGTTAATTAATGGCTTATCTAAGGTGGCAACCTAAACACACATCTGGGTGGATTGAGGCACCTGATGTCTATCAGGACTTGCCTGTTTTTTTTTGGACCGCCACCCAGGCTCAAAGGGATCATAAGATCTTTCATGCTAGAAACTTCCGTGTGCAGCCACATGCTACTATGGGCTCTAGCATAGTTGACTAAGTTGTGCGAACTCTTACGGGGTGGACTAGCAGATGTAGGGGATGTAGGTGTACCGGTCTACCCCACATGTAAGGTGCTAGTGCTTCTGAAAGACTATGTCTCGGTCATCCGTTTCTCAAACACCATGTAGTGCGAGAAAACAAACGGAGGCGATCGAGTCATGTGGGGAAAAGTGCGCAAACCTCTGCAGAGTAACAAACTAATCATGATTAGCCGTGTCCCCGGTTATGGACAACTTGAGTATCTAGTACTTGAATATCATTGTGAATCTCAACATGTTACCTCTAATAAAAGCTATTGGGTTTTAATGAGTACTTTTAATTGGGATTGAGGATGCTGTCAACCATTCTCAATGTTTAACAACCACCATGATAGTTAAATAAAATTTATTCCTTTGCAGTAGGGAAAAATTGGCTTTACGCAAAAACCTTATAACCATAGAGCTTTTCCACCAGCCATATATGCATATAGTGATAGCCATTGTTCATTATTCTCTATGGTGTGAATTTGCCAGTACATTCAATGTACTGACCCGTTTTCGGGCTGCAACTTTTCATGTTGCAGACTTTTCAGACGACGAGTAAGTGGTACGTTAGGGTTACGATTTCCTATACTCAACTTTGCCGTTGGTGTTGATGGGAATCCACAACCTTGTTGCTTCCGCTATATTTTGGATTGAGGTAATAGTATTTACGTTACTTTATACATGTGATTTACCTCTGTTATAAATCCTTCGAGTACTGTGTGTGTCAGCATACTGATCCAGGGATGACACATAAGCACAGAGACTTGATCCATTCGGGTCGGGTCGCTACAAGATGGTATCAGAGCACATGTTGACTGTAGGACGTGACCCTAGAAATTGGCAAGCCCATAGTAAAGATTTTTCTCTACAACTTTCCCTTTCAAAAAGATCTTTTACCTCTCTTCTCTTCTGAGCTTATTCAAAAATTTCCTTTAGTGAGAGCATACCCTTTTCCCCTTTTGACGACACGAAGATTTGACTGATGAGACCACCCCAAGAAGTACAGGATATCAGACTAGTAAGACCATTTGGAATGAAGAGGATTTTACCGTGTAAATGGAAACTACAACTGTTGAAGACTCCGAAGACTTGGAGAATTTGAAGGCTCTGAAGAATTCCCAAATTTGTATGACCCAGGAAGGCTACCTTTATGGAACCTGGCAGACTATGGAAGTTATCAATACCGAGATCAAGGTGTATCGGAGAAAGACCGGAGCATGGAGAGTTAGTAACTCAAAGTTTTGTCAAGAGAACCCTAAGGCAGGAGTTATTAACTCATGGAAATGACAAGAGCAAAATAAAAAAAACACGGCTATCCATGATGTTATCGCCCGCCTATGCTATTGTCACCGTGCGGAGTTAAAGCATGCAGATGCATGGAAGGATTGGATGGTAGAAAGCTGATGGAGCATCTATCTGCAAACGTGGAGTGTTAACCTTAGCTGGTGTATTCACCAGGATCTGGAGTGTTACATCAGGAAGTTAAGATGGACCTACAAGAAGCAATATTTGACAATAAGGCAATTGGTGAAGAACTCAGGACCCAGAAGCTGAAAGTAGACAAGATGAAGGAGCAAAACATCGAGATACCGGAGATTTGACAATAACTGAAGGACAGTAGGATCATGGATCATGTCAAGGATGTTGAAACCGGCAGTTGGAACATAACTCCAGAAATATTGAAGGACGTCGCGAGAGACTTCGCGTCAACAGAGATGATCTGGCAAAAGAACTTGAGCAGGACAAGCATGATTGGAAGAAGCCATCGGAGACATGAACATGACTTGAAGAGTTTGGAGACGTTGAAGATTCATTGACCTTTAGAAGACCAAACCCCTATTATATACCTACGTTAGATGCGACGTTTGTGAGCTGTCATTTGTTTGATGTTTTTTCGACAGCCACAACAAAACCTGTCTTTTCAAAACTTTTGCTTGTATTGTGTGCATTCCTCTCTCTTGATCTCTCTTATCTCACCCCAAACCCTTGAACCCAATAGAGGATGAATGGCGATGAGCTTGTATTTTCTGGACCGATGAGTCAATTGGAGACAGACCGATGGATTCAGAACATGGAGGATCATATGGAGAACAACCCTATAGTCGGAAAGGATATGGCCCAGCATGCTCTTCAATGCTTTGAAAGAGGTGCTGCTACTTGGTGGAGGATGTACCAAACCATCAATGGATGGCAAGGAGTAACCACTTGGAAATAATTTAAGTTGACCTTGCTAAAGTCTCAGTTTGTGTCCCAGAAGTTGAAGCCTTATGGAAAGGATATGAAGAAACCTTGTGCATGCAAGATTTGTGGAGAAATCGGGCACACCCATAAGGAACACAAGGATGAATGCCCTAATTGTGAAGGAAGTCACCCAACTGAAGAATGCCCAACTAGACAGATTACTTGTTTCTTGTGTCAAGGGACTACCCACTACCCTGCTCAGTGTCACATTTACCCCATGGTACAACGAACCATCCAGCTGAAGGAAGAAGCAATGAAAGGAGCTCTCATGGAAGGTTTAGAAGAACCTGTGATGAAGAAAGAGGTGGAGGACACACCCAAAGAAGAGCCAATTAGACCCTGCACTAAGTCATGCTATTCATGTGGAGAAGAAGGACACATCTCCCAGAATTGTATGAACGGGAATCTAGTAGAATTCCCGACAGAGGAAGTAGAATATGACCCACGGGAAATAGAAGCCGTGATTGGAATGGAAAGGTCCAGGAAGAGAAGTAGGTTGGATTCGAGGAACAACCCAATTTCCACAAAGAAAGACCTGAGTCATATCACATGTTTCAGGTGCAAAAATTCAGGGCACTACTTCAATGATTGCCCAAGAGGGAAGATAAGGACCCAAGGAGGCTATGTGATCATGAGGAAACCTCGAAACCTGTCAGAAGTAATGTGTTTCCGTTGTAATGGAGCAGGGCACTTTGCCAGAGGTTGTCCGAAGGAGAAGGAGACTTGTGATAAATAGTTGAGTTTGTAACAGAAGTAATATAGTAGTGGTAGTGAGAACATTTTCTTTTATATAGAGGTATTGAATTGAGGCATGTAATGGAAAAACAGGAGATTGTAATGATTTGAGAATTAATAAAGTTAGCCTCGTTGGTACTGATATGGATTTTATGAGTTGCTACTCTATGAAGGAGGATTTTGACCATTTTTGAGGATAAGAGAAATATGGTCTATGGAAGATTTGTGTATTTTAAGGGTGGTAGTACCCTGTAAGAACCTTTGACCCCAGAAAGGATAAAGATACTCCACTGCATGGATTTTGGGCAAAATGAGATACGAGTTTTGTCTCGATATGTGTGATGCCCCAAGAGTATGTGGGATGAAGTCGGAGACCGACAGTTGTTTGGACCAAATGTGATCAAGGAGTCAGAAGAGAATGTTAAGTTGATTCGAGATAGACTGAAGGTAGCTCAGTCCAGGTAGAAGAGTTATGCAGACTTAAAAACGCAAGGAGGTAGTCTATGAAATTGGAGACAGAGCATGTCTTCATGTGTTCCCTCTGCGAGGAGTTAAACGGATTGGAGTTAAGGGACAGTTAGCCCCGAGGTTTGTAGGACCATACCGAGTTTTGGAGCGTATGGAGAAGTGGCCAACAAGTTAGAGTCACCCGGAGGACTGTCAGGAGTTCAAGATGTGTTTTACGTTTCCCAGTTGAAGAAGTGCCATGCAGAGATGGCCAATATTCCCCTATAAGGACGCTTGACCGCGGAAAGGAAAATGATGTGGAGTATGGATTTCATAAGTATAAGTTTTATCACGGTATGTGGGACATCCCACGAGGATGAAGAGATGAAGTGTTATTGGATATAAAGGAGGTATGATGTTGGAAATATGGATCAATGGAAATTCCATGAAGAGTCTGAGTAATCATGTCCCCGTTTGGTGCAAATATAAGGAAAAGAGACAGTACATTTGGATGGATTTTAAGTATGCCAGGAAGTTGGATGTTGGGATAATGATCAGTTGCCCAGATGATGAGTTCAAGATTTGCAAGTGATGAGATGGGCCATAACCCACAGGCCCCAGGACCTGCCAAGAAGCAAGCACACTCTTGCTGAAGGAAAAACCCTGGAAGAAGTTACGACTTGTATCAACCGACGATTCTATAGGAGTTTACGCAAAACCTGAGAGTTGTTAAGTAACGATAGATGTTTGTTTGGCTTGCAGAATCAATGGATTTTCTGAACTTGGTTCATCGACAAGAGAAATCCTGCAATGCTTGTGAGGATGACCGAGTGTTAGAATGCGAGATTCGCCAAACTGTATACATGGTAATGATTTGGGTGCGGGATGGATTGATCACCATACCGACTTACTCTTATTATTCGCTTTGCTATATGGGATGGTAAATCTGAGTGACTTGCCTATAGTAGAGAGACGACGATATTAAACCTTGTTAAACCTTAGAATGGTATACGTAATTTTTCCCTTGTACACGACAGCTTTTGCCAACCGTAGGTTATACGGTGAGGATCAACCCAGATTCATTTCCTGCAGGAGAAACCATAAATTGTTGACCACCACGAGATATCGATAGTTGTTTAGCATTGGCGTCAGACCCGTCAGCTATGAAGACCCAGTTTCGGGATAACCTTACCAAGATGAAAGGACAAAGGAATTGAGGAAAAGGTTATGCCACTACCGGAAGAGCCAGAGAAGGGATTATCCTTAATATCTGAGAAGACTGACACTGTCAACGATAAGGATGGAGTATATGAGTTTTGATGGAACCGTAACAATGTTTCTAAGGGTGGTAGCACCCGAGACCTCGGAGATGATCGATGGACTTTGAGAAGACCCCAAACCCTAACCTATTCTGTCTAGCCTCTCCGAATCTCGAGGACGAGATTCATTTTAAGGGTGGTAGTTTGTAACATCCCAAAATTCTAAATTTTGGAATGTTATAAACAAATAGATAGATTTGATTGATTGCTTGATTGATTGACTGAAAGTGAGTGAATTCGAAACTTTTTGAAAGTTAAATGAGAGGGAATAAAAGGACTTTCCCAAACTTTCATATTGGTTTTCTGATCTTCGTGAATTCAAATTCTTTTCATCACAAAACCCCGGAGAGAAGATGACATGACTTCTTCCATTTATTTAAATGACAAGGGGTGTTGAGAATATTTAAATTTCATTTGGAAATATCCCAATTCTGAAACTTTATGCGACTCAATGATTTTCACGAGAGAAGATAAAATGACTTCTTCAAATTATATGAAATATGAGTTGGGAGTTTCAAAGAATTAAATTCAAAGCCCCTTTGAATTTATTTTCAATTTGGAATAGATCATCATGCATATTTTATTTTCTTGCATTTTGGTCGATCCTAGAAATTTCACGCAACTCAAGGACCCTTGGAGAGAGTTGGAGATTTCGTTATTTTCATATTTGAGAGTTTTCTCGAATTGAAAAGAGGATCATTTGATTTATTTATTTCATCTTCAATTATTTTCCGTTATCAAAAATATAAGAGAGGGAATAATATGACTTTCCCAAATTTAGGAAAATGAAGATTTAATAAATAGATCAAATTTTGTTTGCCGGAGTTTTATTTGCATTTTATTCGGATAGGGAAAATGCGCGTTTTTGAAAATTTTATTTTAGGTCCGGAGAAAAGTTCATTTTGTTCGGCTCATTTTTAGGAGTCGGGGAAAATTTACTTTATTAAATTTTGGAGTTCGTTTAGATTTTCTTTTATTTATTTTTCTGCGCGCGAGACCGTTTAAAAAAAAATCTGCAGCGCCTTGGGCCAAAGGCCCAAGCCACTAGCCGCCGGCCGGCCAAGAGGCCATAGCGCGCGTGCACCAGGGAGCCGCCGCTTCTTTCTTTCCTAGTCTTAGTAGGACTCTTGTCCTATGTTCGTTTATTCCGTATCTATTTCTAGATCTTTTCCTTTTGTTTCCTAATCCTAGTCTATTTCTTGTCCCCTACCCCAAGCAAAACCCTCCCCTCCCCAATATAAATACCCAAGCACCCCCCCTCTAAACACATCAAACCAACACCTCTCCTCTCCTCTCCGCCGCCCCACGCCGCGCCGCCACACCCACGCCGCGCCGCCGCACCACCCAAGCCGCGCCTCACCCCGCGCCTCTCACCCGCGCCGCCGCCCTTGTGCATCGCCGCCGCGCCCAACGCCGCCCAACCCCGCGCCCTAGTGCCGCCACCGCCACCATGCGTCACCGCGCCGCCGCCGCCCTGCGTCAACGCCGCCGTCGCCGCCGTTCGCCGGAGGTACCGCGCCGCGTCTCTTCTTTCCCTCGGTTCGGTTTTTCTTATAAACCGTTCCGATTCTTTTCTTCTCTACCGATTCGTTTTCTTTCCGATTTTTCGCTAAACCGTTCCGGTGTTCTAGATCGGTTTTTCGTTTCGATCTCTTTTCCCGAAAACCCTAGATTGGTTTTCGTTCTTCTTTCGGACCGTTCGTCTCAACGAACGTGATCACCGATTATTTCCCGGTTAACGACGTCTGTTCGTATAACCGTTCTTCTTTTTCTTCTCGTCGGATTTATTCCGCGATCGCGATCTCAGATCTGATCTTCGTTCTAGTTTATCTTCTCGCTCGTTTATCGGAATCAGGTGATTCAAGCGCCTGGAGTTTCATCTCGAAACCGCCGTTTCGTCTAATCAACTTGAACAAGCTTTTGCTACAGTAAAATTTTGACCTAGATTCAACTTGCTAGAACCGAGTTGTTTTCTTCCGCCGTTTGTTTTTCGTCGTTTGTTCGGCTCGTTCTTTCTTTGCAACCGGAGTTCTTAAGTTGAACTTTCTGGTTCGTTCTCTTGTTCGATTTTTTCCCTGTGCATTAGATGAGTACTTATTGTGTGGTTACTATTGCTTGCCTACGATAGATTGACCGGAGTATGACGATTAGATCTATCAAGAGTTTTGAGTGCGAATCATCTTCATCAACATTGCAGGCAAGTAACACTTGATCATATCTTTTCTACAACCCATGTTTTATTGCATTAGATCAATCCTCTCACATTGCATGATTAGGATCCAATTAAATTGTGGGATGGGAAGTAGAATTGAGGTAGTACCTATTACCTGTTACTTATAAAACCTTGGGAGTTACTTCTACGTTTGCTTATTATGCTATGCTATGCTAGTAGACGTGGATTGGGTGAGTGATATCCATGACAGATGTGAGATTGATAATTTTAATGGTTTATCTAAGGTGGCAACTTAAACACACATCTGGGTGGATTGAGGCACCTGATGTCTATCAGGACTTGCCTGTTTTTTTTTGGACCGCCACCCAGGCTCAAAGGGATCATAAGATTTTTCATGCTAGAAACTTCCGTGTGCAGTCACATGCTACTATGGGCTCTAGCATAGTTGACTAAGTTGTGCGAACTCTTACGGGGTAGACTAGCAGATGTAGGGGATGTAGGTGTACCGGTTTACCCCACATGTAAGGTGCTAGCGCTTCTGAAAGACTATGTCTCGGTCATCCGCCTTCTCAAACACCCTGTAGTGCGAGAAACCAAACGGAGGCGATCGAGTCTTGTGGGAAAAGTGCGCAAACCTCTGCAGAGTAACAAACTAATCATGATTAGCCGTGTCCCCGGTTATGGACATTTTGAGTATCTAGTTCTTGGATTATCCTGTTGATCTCAACACGTTACTTATTATAATTTGTTTGGGTTTAATGAGTACTTTTAATTGGGATTGAGGATGCTGTCAACCATTCTCAATGTTTAACAACCACCATGATAGTTAAACAAAATTATTCCTTTGATGTAGGGAAAAATTGGCTTTTCGCAAAACTGTAACCATAGAGCCTTACCACCAGCCATAATGCATGTAGTATAGGCTTATTGTTTCATTACTCTCTATGTGTTACATTGCCAGCATATTCCATGTGCTGACCCGTTTTCGGGCTGCAACGTTAATGTTGCAGACTTTTCAGACGACGAGTAAGTGGTACGTTAGGGTTACGATTTCCTATACTCAACTTTGCCGTTGGTGTTGATGGGAATCCACAACCTTGTTGCTTCCGCTATATTTTGGATTGAGGTAATAGTTTTTACGTTACTTTATACATGTGATTTACCTCTGTTATAAATCCTTCGAGTACTGTGTGTGTCAGCATACCGATCCAGGGATGACACGAAAGCACAGAGACTTGATCCATTCGGGTCGGGTCGCTACAATAAACCTCTCCAGCAATTCCTGCCTACAACATACACACACACCTTCAATCTCCTCCTTTATGTGTCCTTGCCTCGTGTCTCTCATATGGTCAGACACACATGTAAACTCTCGCCCCTCTTTTCATCGATCTCACAACTGCACACTCCTCCCCGTATCTAGCTAGTAGTTGGGCCTCTCGCACCACCTCCTAGCTCCATTCTCTCTGTCTATCCATCTCGTTGGGCCTTATTTGCCTCTAACAAATGGACGTACACCGACCGATCTCTCGCTATACATATAGCTAGCTAGGTCCTTATAACTCGTTTTTACTCACACGTCAATCGATCTACCTCATTAGTTGGGTCTCTCCCTTCCTCCGACAAACAACAATTGATCTATCGATCTAGTTAGGTTTGCTTACCAAACACACGGTTCCCCTTCATCATCCATGGATGCGTCCCGACAGATCTATCACGCACAGACACACAAAGAAACACATCCCCACTCTTATTGATAACATTGCAGTTCCACCCTCAGTTTGTCTAGTAGGCCTCTCCCACCATCTTCAAGAAGCAACTCCATCACCCATCCAGCACTCTACCCCTCTCCCTCCCTCTCTCTCTCCTCTCGCTCTCTCTGTCCCATCATATTTCCCGTCCTTCAGTTATGTATAGATGTCGAGCGATCTCCCTCAAGACATAGTTGGGTCTCTCCTTCTCAACACATATACGAGTCGTTCTACCTCTATAGTTAGGCCTTTGCCTACCCCTC
>NC_041392.1:249500140-249506742 GCF_002162155.2 Triticum dicoccoides | reverse complement strand
GATACATCGAGCGCTCTAGTCATGTCTCCCTGCCACACACAAACTTGACATGTGCCCTCTAACGTTCCGGTAGGCCAGTCGCCCTATATCTTTGACTTGCACACACACACACACACAATTTCCATGGCTCTCTTCATCGATCTCGCACCCACCCACTTGATCCTCTCTTCGACTCTATCGATAGCTATGACCCCTCCCTCTCTTCTCGTGGATTGCCTGACCCTTTATGTATGATATGGATAGGCCTCCATTTCATACACATTGCATGCAAAATTTTGTTTGAGATGTCATCGACACATATTCCCACAAATAATTCACGAAATCAACCCCCACCCCACCCCCACCCCAAAACAAAAAACACTCACGAACGCGGTTTGTATCTCTCACACACACCCACGTAGGTGGGGGACGTGCACGAAGAGAAGAGTTTCATGCATGGCGCACGTACTCCCGTCTCTTTCCCAACCATACCCGCGCGGGTACACTGTGGAGCTCATTTCTATACAAAAAAGGCAGCCCACATGGTAATTTGGCACGTGTACTAGTTGTCCACTTGGTGGAGGGAGGATCGTCTACCACGGGTGAACACACAAATTGCGACTTCACGTGTTATGTTAAAAAAAGAGGCAAACCATGTGGGGCCTACCTTAGAGGCAAGGCTCTATACACTAGAGTACTTTTGATGTGTCCCGTCAACTCGTAGAATGAGGAGAAGCTTGCTTAGTACGCCATCTCCCCCGTTCCTAAATGTAAGTCTTTGTAGAGATTTCACCATGAACCACATGCAGATGTATATAGATGCATTTTAAGTGTAGATTCATTCATTGTGTTCCGTATGTAGTGGAATCTCTACAAAGACTTATCTACTAGTAATAGCTAACCCCCACTACTAGGAATTCTCTATCCTCTCCTTGAGCCACATCATCAAAATTGATGTAGCCGTTAGATGAAGTAAATCAGTCCATAATAGCTGTCTGATCTAGACGTTGAGAGGCTCCGCACTAAGCCACATGCAAGCATGCACCGGTAGCATGCATGTAAGTGAGCTTTTAAGTCCCATTAACATGTCAAAAAGAAAAATATAATCCCATTATGCAGTAGGAGTTGGCTGATCTTTTTTCCTTACGCGGGATGATCTAAATGATGATGGGAGTTTATTTAGTTTGGCTACCACATTTGTCACGCGGTTATAGAGTTTTTTTAGTTCTATGAAATCGATAATTTTGCGCAGAGAGATATACCGATGTTCCGCGGCAACGCGCGGGGACTCATCTAGTAATATTTAGGAACGGAGGGAGTACTATGTAAAGATTTAGGTGTCGCACGGTGATAGTGTGAGGTGGGCCATGTAATCACTGAGCCTGCGTGTTTTCGCTGCTCTTGCACGCCTCCGCTGTAAGAATGGAGAAAATTGTAATCTAGTAGTACCTCCTTTCGCCGAAAGCGTGGGACATCCAGCAGTCCTACCACCTCAGTAATAAAGACCAATGAGTCGTCAAATCACATAGACCCAGCAGTAACCATCACTCTTGGGACAGTGAGAAGTCGCGTCCGCTTTGCCCGGGCATGAATGCGACACCGATTCTTTGGAGCGGCGCTAACCATTTCGGGCGGGAAGCGCACATGGGCGATGGAGGGGCTTTGGGTGGTCCAGGCTGGTCAGGAGCGGGCGTGGCAGCTGTCCGCATGTCCCTACCAGACACGCCCGGAAACGAGAGGATGCACCGACTCTCGCGGCTAAAATCATACACTACACAACATCTCTCTGTAGGAGTAGGTCAATCTGTCGCTCTCTCTCTAACACACACATGTTGTTAAACACACACACACACACGCATACACACACGCACGCACCTTGGTCCCGTTGCACCTTCTAACTTGATGTCTCGGGTTTGATAACTACACTTGAGCATAATTTGTGCCAGGAGGATTCTTTGACTGGTCAAAATGTTTTCTAGGGTTTGCACGCTTCACACTCTCTCTCCAGTATATATATACACACTGGAGCCTCAGCGCTTGTACTTTCTCTCTTCACACTCTCTCACCCTCTCCCTCCATTCTGAATTACTTGTCGCAGGTATGGATGTATCTAGATGTATTTTTTGTTCTAGATACATCCATTTCTTTGACGAGTAATTTGGAACGGAGGGAGTAGTTGCTCTCTTCACACTCTCTCGCCCTCTCCAGATCTAAACAAGACTTCGTTGGCCTCTCTCTCCCCTCACTGCTGCTCAAAGAGCCGGCAGGATCCGTCCACCGGGAAGGGAAGGAGGCTTAACGCTATCACCGTCGGCGTGGGACTACCGGCGTAGCTGTTCACTTTCCACCTAGCGGCGGCGCGGGAGGGCCTCCGACCCCTTCTTCTTCGCCGTTGTCCCGTCGCCCACCGAACCACGCCCCAAGAACCTTAAGGTATAATTTACTTACTCCACATGCATTGCTCTAGCTGCATGTATACCATGAATCTAGGACGTGGTTCAAAGAGGAAAGGAGTGGGGAAAGTAGTGGGAAAAGTTGTATATAGCATGAATCTAGGACGTGGTTCAAAGAGGAAAGGAATGGGGGAAAGTACTGGGGAAAGTTGTATCGCATAAATCTAGGACGTGGTTCAAAGAGGAAAGGAAGGGGCGAAAGTACTAGTTCAAAAAAGAAAGGAAGGGACAAGGCTGTAGAGTTTGAGCAGGACTAGATTTGCTGCGCTCACATAGGGAAAGGTGTCTAAAGATAACAAAACTGGGACCAACACAAATATGCTCCTTGGTTGTTTGTTCTTTGTTGCAACAGACTATGCATGACCACAGTACATCGGTAGATGCACATGGTGCTGGTGCGTCCACTGTCCCGTGCAACTCATTAGTTGTTGTTAATCTAAGGCCCCGTTTGGTTAAATACTCCCTAGTCCCTACCTGCTTGGTTCCAAGGACTAAACATGGACTAGAGGTTATTAAATGACATGCTAAAAGACCATGTTACCCCTAGTAATGAACTAATAGAGACAAGGTGCGATGCGTGGCAGGGGCAACTATTGGAAAAAGTCCCAAAAAGACTCCCTCGGGGTCTTCTTTCTTTAGTCCCAAATGCCCACTTTTAGTCCCTAAAAGTCCCTCCTATTTGGTTTAGATGGGACCGACACGGAGTTTTCTTAGTCCCTACACCAAAATATCCCTGTAAATAAACACCCTCTAATAATGCCGCTGGAAAATTGATGCAACGCCACAGTTAAAAGCAAATTACATGTTTAACGAATTTTATTGTTAATATAATCTTTATGTTAATATTAATCAATGCCACCATTTGAGAAATGCTACTGTCTTGCTTTCTTTCCCATTTAGATAAGGTAGATGCTTCTTTTTGTTGGCTTCTGTGTCATCCACCGTTATTGACCACTAATTGTTTCCTTTGCACCTCTGTGTAAACAGGGTTATCTACTTCACCTCATTACCATTGTGACCTTTTGTTGCACTGCACAAAACACTTTTTGTTTTAAGAGTGTTTTGTGCAGTTCAACCAAAATGTCACACCAACAACGTTGCTTGATTTCTTGATCTTAGTGGAACTGCACAAGAGGAGATCTTACTTCGTTAAGGCGAATTTGGTTCAGATCTTCTTCTTGTGAGTTGTTTGAATTCCGTAACATGAGAGGTCAGTACTAGCCTTCTTTCACATGATTCTACAGTGTGCTTTCATATGTTGTGCTACTTGTACGATAATGTTGCTTGATTTTAGTGAACTGCACAAATGGAGACAAGACTTCCAATCTGTATGTGCACCGTAATATCCCATTGAGGTAAGATAAGGATATTTCACAACTGCTGGCCTGTATTTTGCCACTTTCATCAGAAAATTAAGTTTAGTACTATACTTGTGCTCCCTAATTGACATGCCAAATCTTACATTGAAGGCGAAGCTTGTCTGTTATTGAACCAAGTGATGAAGGGGAAGAACAAGCGGAAGAAAAACAAAAAACTCCCGGTGCTGTAATGAAGCACTAGAACTGTGATGACACAAGTAATGATATAGTTCTGCATCTTAATTTATTGCTATGGCTGGAACGAGCAATTGTTTTGCCACTGATTTGATGCCACTCTTAATGTAATATGTAATTATCTCAACTTGTGCAAACAGAGATCTTCTTTGAAGATACCATATATTTTAGTGGAACTGCACAAGAAGATGTTGGAAACATTAAACTAATCGAGGAGTATATAGTAAGCATGGCCACCACCGTAGATAGCAATAGATGGTTCCGGAGAAGTGCTTCATCTGTATGCTCTACACAATAAGCCTCCTGACAAAGGTTGGTACTCGCCCACTGATTTCATCCATATGATTGAGCTTTGTCATCTCTATTGGTGTTGTGCTACTGTTTAGATACCATCATGAAAAAGTGGTATTGTCCTTGAGAAGTGCTTCATCTGTGATGTTTTAAATATTTCCTTTCCTTTTTTCGAGCAAACAGGGATGCTAGCATTTAGTAGTCCTCTTGTCTTTGCACAACATGATCATCTTCCTCTGAAGAAGAATATGGAGTACGTGAAGTGACTAGTTCCGATTATGCCAGGATGAATAAGCCCTGTCTATCTTCTCATCAGAAGGAGCAGTTGAAGGATGGTTACATTACTCCCCACAAGACCAAACTAACTTCAGCTCAGAAGGACTGACAAATCTCCATCTTTTTTCTGTGATGTGCGAGTACAATGTTGTTCTAGGATTCTTTCTGGTGAGTTCCATTTTTCTAAAAGTGTGCTCTAGATGGACCATGTATGTGCCTGTTGAAACTGTCAATTCATAGAACAGTTTGCTTTATACTAATCACTTTTTTGTATTTGTGCAAACAGGGGTGCTCAGCTTTAAATATTTCAATGGGAACTGCACAAAATGTTCATGAATACATCGAATCATTCATTTCGACCACAAGAAAGGAGGTGCCGATAAGTTCAAGGCATTGCAACATATAAGGGCGAAATCATACAACCTACGCGCGAATTTGGTTGATTTTTGTGGAACTGCACAAAAAGAACAGCTGGTTTATTTAGCATGAGGTGCCATGTCAATGTCCGAACTGATGGCAAACCTTGCCCATTCCCCAATCGTAGGCATTTGATATTTTGGAATGGGACAACCTTGTCAAATTTTGCTCATTGATTTTAGCAAGACATGTTGGAAATATGCCCTAGAGGCAATAATAAAAGTGTTATTATTATATTTCTTTGTTCATGATAATAGTCTTTTATTCATGCTATAACTGTATTATCCGGAAATCCTAATACACGTGTGAATACATAGACCACAATATGTCCCTAGTGAGCCTCTAGTTGACTAGCTCGTTGTGATCAACAGATAGTCATGGTTTCCTGGCTATGGACATTGGATGTCGTTGATAACGGGATCACATCATTAGGAGAATGATGTGATGGACAAGACCCAATCCTAAGCATAGCACAAAGATCGTGTAGTTCGTTTGCTAGAGCTTTGCCAATGTCAAGTATCTCTTCCTTTGACCATGAGAGCGTGTAACTCCTGGATACCGTAGGAGTGCTTTGGGTGTATCAAACGTCACAACGTAACTGGGTGACTATAAAGGTGCACTACAGGTATCTCCGAAAGTATCTATTGTTTTATGCGGATCGAGACTGGGATTTGTCACTCCGTATGACGGAGAGGTATCTCTGGGCCCACTCGGTAATGCATCATCATAATGAGCTCAAGGTGACCAAGGTGTTGGCCACGGGATCATGCATTACGGTACGAGTAAAGTGACTTGCTGGTAACGAGACTGAACAAGGTATTGGGATACCGACGATCGAGTCTCGGGCAAGTAACGTACCGATTGACAAAGGGAATTGTATATGGGGTTTGATCGAATCCTCGACATCGTGGTTCAACCGATGAAATCATCGAGGAGCATGTGGGAGCCAACATGGGTATCCAGACCCCGCTGTTGGTTATTGCCCGAGAGTGGTCTCGGTCATGTCTGCATGTCTCCCGAGCCCGTAGGGTCTACACACTTAAGGTTCGGTGACGCTAGGGTTGTTAGGAAGACTAGTATGTGACTACCGAATGTTGTTCGGAGTCCCGGATGAGATCCCGGACGTCACGAGGAGTTCCGGAATGGTCCGGAGGTAAAGTTTTATATATGGGAAGTTGTTAAACGGGCACCGGAAAGTTTCGGGGTCATACCGGTATTGTACGGGGACCACCGGAAGGGTTCCGGGGGTCCACCGGGAGGGGCCACCCCTCCCGGGGGGCCACTTGGGCTGCGTGGGGATAGCAGCCAGCCCCTAGTGGGCTTGGCGCGCCCCCCCTTGGGCCCATGCGCCTAGGGTTGGGGGGGAAACCCTAAAGGGGGCGCACCCCCCATGCTTGGGGGGCAAGCCCCCCACCCCTTGGCTGCCGCCCCCCCCCCTAGGGTTTTCCCTAGAGGGCCGGCCCCCCTTGCCCTTTCTCCTATATATAGAGGGGTGAGGGGAGGGCTGCAACACACCACAAGCCAAGGCGCATCCCCTCCCCTCCCCAACACCTCTCCTCCTCCGTACGTGCTTGGCGAAGCCCTGTCGGAATACTGCCGCATCAACTGCACCACGCCGTCGTGCTGCCGTTGG
>NC_041392.1:249424584-249500013 GCF_002162155.2 Triticum dicoccoides | reverse complement strand
CAGCCCCTCCCCTCCCCAACACCTCTCCTCCTCCGTACGTGCTTGGCGAAGCCCTGTCGGAATACTGCCGCATCAACTGCACCACGCCGTCGTGCTGCCGTTGGAGCTGCCTTCCTCAACCTCTCCTTCCTCCTTGCTGGATCAAGACGGAGGAGACGTCTCCCGTCCCGTACGTGTGTTGAACGCGGAGGTGCTGTCCGTTCAGCACTAGGACATCGATGATCCGAATCACGTTCGAGTACGACTCCATCATCACCATCCCCTTGGCAAGCTTCCGCTCGTGATCTACAAGTGGTATGTAGATGCAAACTCTCTCCCTTGACTCATTGCTTAGATGAACTCATAGATGGATCTTGGTGAAACCGTAGGAAAAATTTTAATTTTCTGCAACGTTCCCCAACAGTGGCATCATGAGCTAGGTCTATGCGTAGTTCTCTTTGCACGAGTAGAACACAATTTTGTTATGGGCGTGGATCTTGTCAACTTGCTAGCCTCTACTAGTCTTTTCTTGCTTCAGCGGTATTGTGGGATGAAGCGGCCCGGACCAACCTTACACGTACGCTTACGTGAGACCGGTTCCACCGATTAACATGCACTAGTTGCATAAGGTGGCTGGCGGGTGTCTGTCTCTCCCACTTTAGTTGGAGCGGATTTGATGAAAAGGGCCCTTATGAAGGGTAAATAGAAGTTGACAAAATCATGTTGTGGTTATTCGTAGGTAAGAAAACGTTCTTGCTAGAACCCAATTGCAGCCACGTAAAAGATGCAACAACAATTAGAGGACGTCTAACTTGTTTTTGCAGCGATTGATCATGTGATGTGATATGGCCAGAAGTTGTGATGAATGATGAATTGTGATGTATGAGATCATGTTCTTGTAATAGGATTCACGACTTGCATGTCGATGAGTATGACAACCGGCAGGAGCCATAGGAGTTGTCTTTATTTTTTTATGACCTGCGTGTCATTGAAGAACGCCATGTAACTTACTTTACTTTATTGCTAAACGCGTTAGTCATAGAAGTAGAAGTAGTCATTGGCGTGACAACTTCATGAAGACACGATGATGGAGATCATGGTGTCAAGCCGGTGACAAGATGATCATGGAGCCCCGAAGATGGAGATCAATGGAGCTATATGATATTGGCCATATCATGTCACAACTATATAATTGCATGTGATGTTTATTATGTTTATGAATCTTGTTTACTTAGGACGACGGTAGTAAATAAGATGATCCCTTACAAAATTTCAAGAAGTGTTCTCCCCTAACTGTGCACCGTTGCTACAGTTTGTCGCTTCTAAGCACCACGTGATGATCGGGTGTGATGGATTCTTACGTTCACATACAACGGGTGTAAGACAGTTTTACACAGCGAAAACACTTAGGGTTAACTTGACGAGCCTAGCATGTGCAGACATGGCCTCGGAACACGGAGATCGAAAGGTCGAACACGAGTCGTATGGAAGATACGATCAACATGAAGATGTTCACCGACGATGACTAGTCCGTCTCACGTGATGATCGGACACGGGCTAGTCGACTCGGATCATGTAACACTTAGATGACCAAAGGGATGTCTAATCTGAGTGGGAGTTCATAATTTGATTAGAACTTAATTATCATGAACTTAGTCTAAAACCTTTGCAAATATGTCTTGTAGATCAAATGGCCAACGCTCATGTCAACATGAACTTCAACGCGTTCCTAGAGAAAACCAAGCTGAAAGATGATGGCAGCAACTATACGGACTGGGTCCGGAACCTGAGGATCATCCTCATAGCTGCCAGGAAACAATATGTCCTAGAAGGACCGCTAGGTGACGCTCCCGTCCCAGAGAACCAAGACATTATGAATGCTTGGCAGTCTCGTGCTGATGATTACTCTCTCGTTCAGTGCGGCATGCTTTACAGCTTAAAACCGGGGCTCCAAAAGCATTTTGAGCATCACAGAGCATATGAGATGTTCGAAGAGCTGAAACTAGTTTTCCAAGCTCATGCCCAGGTCGAGAGATATGATGTCTCCGACAAGTTCTACAGTTGTAAGATGGAGGAAAACAGTTCTGTCAGTGAGCACATCCTGAAGATGTCTGGGTTGCACAACCGTATGACCCAGCTGAACATTAACCTCCCAGATGAGGCGGTCATTGACAGAATCCTCCAGTCGCTCCCACCAAGCTACAAGAGCTTTGTGATGAACTACAACATGCAGGGGATGGAAATGACCATTCCTGAAGTGTTCTCAATGCTGAAGTCAGCAGAGGCTGAAATCAAGAAAGAACATCAAGTGTTGATGGTCAATAAGACCACTAAGTTCAAGAAGGGCAAGGGTAAGAAGAACTTCAAGAAGGACGGCAAGGAGGTTGCCGCACCCGGTAAGCCAGTTGCCGGGAAGAAGTCAAAGAATGGACCCAAGCCTGAGACTGAGTGCTTGTATTGCAAGGGGAAGGGTCACTGGAAGCGGAACTGCCCCAAGTACTTAGCGGATAAGAAGGTCGGCAACACCAAAGGTATATTTGATATACATGTAATTGATGTGTACCTTACCAGTACTCGTAGTAACTCCTGGGTATTTGATACCGGTGCCGTTGCTCATATTTGTAACTCACAGCAGGAGCTGCGGAATAAATGGAGACTGGCGAAGTACGAGGTGACGATGCGCGTCGGGAATGGTTCCAGAGTCGATGTGATCGCCGTCGGCACGCTGCCTCTACATTTACCTACGAGATTAGTTTTGAACCTTAATAATTGTTATTTAGTGCCAAGTTTGAGCATGAACATTGTATCTGGATCTCGTTTAATACGAGATGGCTACTCATTTAAGTCCGAGAATAATGGTTGTTCGATTTATATGAGAGATATGTTTTATGGTCATGCTCCGATGGTCAATGGTTTATTCTTAATGAATCTCGAGCGTAATATTACACATGTTCATAGTGTGGATGCCAAAAGATGTAAAGTTGATAACGATAGTCCCACATACTTGTGGCACTGCCGCCTTGGTCACATTGGTGTCAAGCGCATGAAGAAGCTCCATGCTGATGGACTTTTGGAGTCTCTTGATTATGAATCGTTTGACACATGCGAACCATGCCTCATGGGCAAAATGACCAAGACTCCGTTCTCCGGAACAATGGAGCGAGCAACCAACTTGTTGGAAATCATACATACCGATGTGTGCGGTCCAATGAGCGTTGAGGCTCGCGGAGGATATCGTTATGTTCTCACTCTAATTGATGACTTAAGTAGATATGGGTATGTCTACTTAATGAAACACAAGTCTGAGACCTTTGAAAAGTTCAAGGAATTTCAGAATGAGGTGGAGAATCAACGTGACCGAAAGATAAAGTTCCTACGATCAGATCGTGGAGGAGAATATTTAAGTCACGAATTTGGCACACACTTAAGGAAATGTGGAATCGTTTCACAACTCACGCCGCCTGGAACACCTCAACGAAACGGTGTGTCCGAACGTCGTAATCGCACTCTATTGGATATGGTGCGGTCTATGATGTCTCTTACCGATTTACCGCTATCATTTTGGGGATACGCTCTAGAGACAGCTACATTCACTTTAAATAGGGCACCGTCTAAATCCGTTGAGATGACACCGTATGAATTATGGTTTGGGAAGAAACCTAAGCTGTCGTTTCTAAAAGTTTGGGGATGCGATGCTTATGTCAAGAAACTTCAACCTGAAAAGCTCGAACCCATGTCGGAAAAATGCGTCTTCATAGGATACCCTAAGGAAACTGTAGGGTATACCTTCTACTTAAGATCCGAAGGCAAGATCTTTGTTGCCAAAAACGGATGCTTTCTGGAAAAAGAGTTTCTCTCGAAAGAAGTAAGTGGGAGGAAAGTAGAACTCGATGAAGTACTACCTCTGGAACGGGAAAGTAGTGCAGCTCAGGAAAATGTTCCTGTGATGCCCACACCAATCGAAGAGGAAAACAATGATGATGATCGAGGTACTTCGGATCAAGTTGCTACTGAACTTCGTAGGTCCACAAGGACACGTTCCGCACCAGAGTGGTACGGCAACCCTGTCCTGGAAATCATGTTGTTAGACAACGGTGAACCTTCGAACTATGAAGAAGCGATGGCGGGCCCAGATTCCAACAAATGGCTAGAAGCCATGAAATCCGAGATAGAATCCATGTATGAAAACAAAGTATGGACTTTGACTGACTTGCCCGATGATCGACGAGCGATAGAAAACAAATGGATCTTTAAGAAGAAGACGGACGCGGATGGTAATGTCACCATCTATAAAGCTCGACTTGTCGCTAAGGGTTATCGACAAGTTCAAGGGATTGACTACGACGAGACATTCTCTCCCGTAGCGAAGCTTAAGTCCGTCCAAATCATGTTAGCAATTGCCGCATACTATGATTATGAGATATGGCAGATGGACGTCAAAATGGCATTCCTTAACGAGCATCTTAAGGAAGAGCTGTATATGATGCAGCCGGAAGGTTTTGTCGATCCTAAGAACGCTAACAAAGTATGCAAGCTCCAGCGATCCATTTATGGGCTGGTGCAAGCATCTCGGAGTTGGAATATTCGCTTTGATGAGATGATCAAAGCGTTTGGGTTTATGCAGACTTATGGAGAAGCCTGCGTTTACAAGAAAGTGAGTGGGAGCTCTGTAGCATTTCTCATATTATATGTAGATGACATACTCTTGATGGGAAATAATATAGAATTTCTGGACAGCATTAAGGCCTACTTGAACAAATATTTTTCAATGAAGGACCTTGGAGAAGCTGCTTATATGTTAGGCATCAAGATCTATAGAGATAGATCGAGACGCCTCATAGGTCTTTCACAAAGCACATACCTTGATAAGATTTTGAAAAAGTTCAAAATGGATGAGTCCAAGAAAGGGTTCTTGCCTATGTTACAAGGTGTGAGATTGAGCTCAGCTCATTCACCGACCACGGCAAAAGATAAAGAAGAGATGAGTGTCATCCCCTATGCTTCAGCCATAGGATCTATTATGTATGCCATGCTGTGTACCAGACCTGATGTAAACCTTGCCGTAAGTTTGGTAGCAAGATACCAGAGTAATCCCGGCAAGGAACACTGGACAGCGGTCAAGAATATCCTGAAGTACCTGAAAAGGACAAAGGACATGTTTCTCGTTTATGGAGGTGACGAAGAGCTCGTCGTAAAGGGTTACGTCGACGCTAGCTTCGACACAGATCTGGATGACTCTAAGTCACAAACCGGATACGTGTATATGTTGAATGGTGGAGCAGTAAGCTGGTGCAGCTGCAAGCAGAGTGTCGTGGCGGGATCTACGTGTGAAGCGGAGTACATGGCAGCCTCGGAGGCAGCGCATGAAGCGATATGGGTGAAGGAGTTCATCACCGACCTAGGAGTCATACCCAATGCGTCGGGGCCAATCAAACTCTTCTGTGACAACACTGGAGCTATTGCCCTTGCCAAGGAGCCCAGGTTTCACAAGAAGACCAGGCACATCAAGCGTCGTTTCAACTCCATCCGTGAAAATGTTCAAGATGGAGACATAGAAATTTGCAAAGTACATACGGATCTGAATGTCGCAGATCCGCTGACTAAACCTCTCTCGCGAGCAAAACATGATCAACACCAGAACTCTATGGGTGTTTGATTCATCACAATGTAACTAGATTGGTGACTCTAGTGCAAGTGGGAGACTGTTGGAAATATGCCCTAGAGGCAATAATAAAAGTGTTATTATTATATTTCTTTGTTCATGATAATAGTCTTTTATTCATGCTATAATCCGGAAATCGTAATACACGTGTGAATACATAGACCACAATATGTCCCTAGTGAGCCTCTAGTTGACTAGCTCGTTGTGATCAACAGATAGTCATGGTTTCCTGGCTATGGACATTGGATGTCGTTGATAATGGGATCACATCATTAGGAGAATGATGTGATGGACAAGACCCAATCCTAAGCATAGCACAAAGATCATGTAGTTCGTTTGCTAGAGCTTTGCCAATGTCAAGTATCTCTTCCTTTGGCCATGAGAGCGTGTAACTCCTGGATACCGTAGGAGTGCTTTGGGTGTATCAAACGTCACAACGTAACTGGGTGACTATAAAGGTGCACTACAGGTATCTCCGAAAGTATCTATTGTTTTATGCGGATCGAGACTGGGATTTGTCACTCCGTATGACGGAGAGGTATCTCTAGGCCCACTCGGTAATGGATCATCATAATGAGCTCAAGGTGACCAAGGTGTTGGCCACAGGATCATGCATTACGGTACGAGTAAAGTGACTTGCCGGTAACGAGACTGAACAAGGTATTGGGATACTGACGATCGAGTCTCGGGCAAGTAACGTACCGATTGACAAAGGGAATTGTATACGGGGTTTGATCGAATCCTCGACATCGTGGTTCAACCGATGAAATCATCGAGGAGCATGTGGGAGCCAACATGGGTATCCAGACCCCGCTGTTGGTTATTTCCCGAGAGTGGTCTCGGTCATGTCTGCATGTCTCCCGAGCCCGTAGGGTCTACACACTTAAGGTTCGGTGACGCTAGGGTTGTTAGGAAGACTAGTATGTGACTACCGAATGTTGTTCGGAGTCCCGGATGAGATCCCGGACGTCACGAGGAGTTCCGGAATGGTCCGGAGGTAAAGTTTTATATATGGGAAGTTGTTAAACGGGCACCGGAAAGTTTCGGGGTCATACCGGTATTGTACCGGGACCACCGAAAGGGTTCCGGGGGTCCACCGGGAGGGGCCACCCCTCCCGGGGGGCCAGTTGGGCTGCGTGGGGATAGCAGCCAGCCCCTAGTGGGCTTGACGCGCCCCCCCTTGGGCCCATGCGCCTAGGGTTGGGGGGGAAACCCTAAAGGGGGCGCACCCCCCTTGCTTGGGGGGCAAGCCCCCCACCCCTTGGCCGCCGCCCCCCCCCTAGGGTTTTCCCTAGAGGGCTGGCCCCCCTTGCCCTTTCCCCTATATATAGAGGGGTGAGGGGAGGGCTGCAACACACCACAAGCCAAGGCGCAACCCCTCCCCTCCCCAACACCTCTCCTCCTCCGTACGTGCTTGGCGAAGCCCTGTCGGAATACTGCCGCATCAACTGCACCACGCCGTCGTGCTGCCGTTGGAGCTGCCTTCCTCAACCTCTCCTTCCTCCTTGTTGGATCAAGACGGAGGAGACGTCTCCCGTCCCGTACGTGTGTTGAACGCGGAGGTGCTGTCCGTTCAGCACTAGGACATCGGTGATCCGAATCACGTTCGAGTACTCCATCATCACCATCCCCTTGGCAAGCTTCCGCTCGTGATCTACAAGTGGTATGTAGATGCAAACTCTCTCCCTTGACTCGTTGCTTAGATGAACTCATAGATGGATCTTGGTGAAACCGTAGGAAAAATTTTAATTTTGTGCAACGTTCCCCAACAAGACATGCGTTTGATATTTTTGAATGGGACGCCCTTTGCTGTCAGCAGCATCGATCAATTTTTTCTTTATTCTTTAGTTGTGAAGTAAATATTGCCTCTGACATGTGAGTCACTGAGATGCATAATCAACGATTGTTTTGAATGTTCTCTATGAATTTTCAGGCCTGTGTGTTTGATTGCAATGTACAGAAACGCTAAAAAGCTGCTCAAACTGTTTGTACTCCTTCTGTTCCTTTTTACTTCGCACATTGTGAAAGTGCATACTTTTTTGTATAAGATTGGTCAAAGTAGAGATACTTTGACTGCAGACAAAACTTGTATGCAGACTAGAAAGGACCGGAGGGAGTACATGTGAAACTGTTGCAAACGAGGTGATCACCCTGGGAATAATGCTAGTACGTATTGTTTTGCATGTTCATCCAATGCTAGTGATACAGGAATTCGAACTAATAGAAATAAATTCATTCATACACGGTCGGATTTCATATAAACATGCCGAATTTCATTACATTTCATGCATTCTTCAACTAAAAAGGGGTGCGCTGGAGGTATAATTAATTAACCCAAGCTACCCACCTATGTCCCGCTGAGCCGAACAGAAGCTTCAGTGACTTAACTGCAGGTGCAGCTGCATAACTGACATGTGGCCTGTTGGGCCCACGTGTCAGTCAGCCAACTGCACCAGCAGTTAAGTAGAAACAACGTTCTTCTCCAGCGCAGCTCTCCGACTCCACGTCGCCACCAAGAAGCTAACCGGTCGTCAATGGTCAACCCGCCTAGCTTGGCTTCAACCGGAGGGTAGCAGCGGTGCCTTACTTAGACCTAAGCGGCGACGACCTACCGTGTTCTACTCTTCCTCGTTTTCTATGTGGTGCAGCCTCGTTGGCAGCGGGGCGGGGCCTCGGCGGAGCTGGTGATGTCCTCTGCCTCGTTGTTGGCGGGGCGAGGCCTCGGCGGAGCCGGCGGTGTCCTCTACCTCGTTGTTGGTGGGGCGGGGCCTCGGAGGAGCCGGCGGTGTCCTCTGCCTCGTTGTTGGCACTGCGGGGCCTCGACGGAGCAGGGCCTCATCGAGGCCTGCGGAGCGGGGACTCGTCGGAGCCGACATTGTCCTCTGCCTCGTCCTCGGTCTCGCCAAACAGCGCCTCGCCTGCTTCATCGCCCTCTTTGCTAGCCTCTTTGTAGGAGGTCGTAGCCTCTGCCACCTGCATGCGGTACCGCCAGCGCTCGAGGCGGCCCTTGTAGGCGGAGCGGTACGAGTCGAGCAGCGCCTCCTGCTCCGCCCGCTCCGCGGTGATCTGCTCCTCCGCCTACAGGTGCTCCTCGAGGAGATGGTGGTTGTAGGCAGCGTCGGCCTGTGCCTCCCGGAACTGCTCCTGATGCATCTGCCTCACCTTGTCCATATATTGGGCATGGGCCTCGCCGATGGTCATGGTGCAATGCACCAGTGAGGATGGCATGGAGGAGGGGGTTGGCACCGGATCGTCGACTACCATGTTCTCCATTGGGACGTCGTCGTCCTCCGGCTGCCTGCCGGCCAGCCGGTCGGCAGCAATGGCTGCCATCTCCTTGTGGTCTGTCGTCCGCCCGTCCCGAAGAGCGTTGGAGCGCGAGGAAGCCATGCTGGGAAGTAGTGCTGTGGACAGGAGAAAGGGAATGGATGCGGATGACTGCGGCTATGGCCGACGCAGCAGTTTATATAGCAATGGTGGGCGGGCGGAGGGACGAACGTGTGGCACCGGAGTAGCCGCCTCGGCAACCGCGTATCATTAATGTGGGCGGCAGATGGACGGACGGACGGCACTTGTGTCATTTGAAGGCGGAGCAATCGCCTGCACCGGGAAGCAGGGAGGGCGGCGCTGACTGTTTCGGGCAGAAAGCGCGTGCGGGCGAGGAGATGACTTTACTTGGAGAGGATGACAATGGGGACCCACCATGTCCATAGCCTCAGGTACGCAAGTGCCTCCTTATTATATATATATAACTATAATTTATTTTGCTTCCTCCTGGTTTCGTGACATCACGGTCCCACACCATTGTCAACCTATGTAGTACTCCCTCCTTTCCGGTTTATAGGGCTTATCTAATTTTTTTAGTTTTTCCATTTTATAAGGCTCAATTTGGTTGTTCCCCATCACATGTTCAGACTTCAAGGTGCATTAAATCATTGCATGCAAGTATTAAGAGAAAACTGACCAATGCATGCACTTTATGCATGCATGCATTGCAATTAATGCATTCGTAAACATAATTTTTTGAGGAAAACAAGAGCATTAATTGGGTGCTTTTGCAAACTACAAAAAATATCCCACCACTCATCATCTACCTTGGTTGGTGAGATTTTTGAATTGAGCCTTATAAACCGGAAAGGAGGGAGTAGTCAATAAACGAGAGAATTGCACAAGAAGCGGCCGACAGCTGGGACCAAGCAGCTCGAGCAGTATTTGTGTTTTTGAGGTGTAAGCACTTCAGAGTTTTTCGATGTTTAGCCTAGATATTAATTTTTCTCCTCTGAACAACAACAAAAACATCGCTGCAGGTATTAACTGGGCGGGCTGTGGCCCGTCTAGCCCAGGCCAGATATCCAGCCCAGATATTAATTTTTTTAAGACTGAAAATGGCTAGCCCTGCTATACTTTTTTTAGGAATAGCCAGGCAAGGTCAAGTTGTTATTCTCCGCCCCGCTGGGCTACAAATCTTTCCTAGGAGGGATGCATTAGGCTTAACAAGAAAATGAGCTTTAAGAAATAATAAATGGGATGTAATTATAAAAACTGGGCAGTAACTATAAAAAAATGCACCAAACACGTGATTACTTTATAAAAATATTATTTTTGGATATTGAAAATTTTAATTTCATTAATTGTTGCGAGCACAATGTTTCGTTGGATTTTTACGTAATATAAATTTATATCGAAATTGTATTTAGTCTGACTAGAAATTTCGGGATAAAAATATTTCGGATCCCATCAAAATGTGGGAAATTTTATTGAATTCAGTTTTGAACGGTTGGTTGAAATGGGATGCACTTTTAACAAACTGTAAATGGGCTGTAGTAAATTCCATTAGAATTCAAAAATGGGCTACACATTCTTACAAATCTCAAATGGGCTATAAGTTCTCTGCCACACACTTCTGGCCTTACTAAGTTGACGCGTCCCCTAAAAAAACAGATTGACGCGAATGCAAGGCTTTGTCAACTTATAGTCAACACACGGTTCAAGCAGCAGTGGCCATTGGATGTCCATCCAACGGATGCCGTGCTTCTTCTTCAATCTCGGATATTCTAGCTTGACCCGCACAAAAAATGATTCCTCCCCCTGACATCTGGGGCGCACCATTTCGGAAGCTGACCTGTGGGCCTACTAAGTTGACGTACCAAGGGCTTTGTTAACTTAGTCAATATAAACGATTCTAGCTACAGTGACCGTACGATGTCCATCCAACGGCCATCGTGCTTCTTCAACCTCTGGTCTTCTTGCTCCAGCCGCCCAAAGTAGCGCCAGTCGTGCCGCCTGCTCCTGCCTCCCATGGCCGGCTGTGCTGCCGCGGAGGCCTCACCGCCCCTACTACTCCCACCGCTAGCCAGGCCATCCCTCCACTCACCCACACCCCCTGTTATTCTGCGGCGACGATAGTGCAACCGAACCAGTGAACCCTCGTACTCCTCTCCGTGTGTGCATCCACTGTCGCATCTTCCCCGGCTCCGCGTCGTCCCCTTCCTAGGCCACGCCGTCGTCCACCGCCCTGGTGCTCTCTGCGCGGCATGGTCAACGTGGTCAAGGAACGACTTCCATCGGACGTGGACTGTACGTGGAGAGGCTGACAGCTGGGTCCACGGCAGCCGCAAGGAAGTGCCTCCTTATTACGCGCAAAATAATTATTCCTCCACCTGACAGCAGGGACCCACCGGACGGGACACCGTATTTCGCGAAAAAATGATTCGCCCCTGACTGCTGGGACCCACGAGATACATCTTCGCACGCAAGGAAGTGTGTCCGAAAAAAAACAATTCGCCCCCTGACTACTGGGACCCACCAGCTACATCTTCACACGCAAGGAAGTGCGTCCGAAAAAAATGATTCGCCCCCTGACTGCTGGGACCCACCAGCTACACCTTCGCATGCAAGGAAGTGCGTCCGGGCAAAAAAATTGATTCGCCCCCCTGACTGCTGGGACCTAGCAGCTACACCTTCGCACACAAGGAAGTGCGTCCGGGCAAAAAAACAAAATGATTCGCCCCCTGACTGCTGGGACCCACCAGCTACATCTTCGCAGGCAAGGATTGCCTGACAGTCGGGACCCACCTGGTCGAAGCGTACGTACCATTGTCATTCTGGTCGCGAACGTGTACGTACATACTGGTCGATGTAGAGGCACGCACGTGTCGTAGTAGAGGCGCGCACGTGTCGTAGTAGAGGCACACACATAGCATGTACACGTACGTACATCAGAGAGGGTGCAAGACAGAAAATACGACCACGTATGTGTACATACGGGCAGGGTATCGAACGCCTACTCGCGCATACGTACGGCCAGGGCTCGTGTACATGGCTGGGTCGGAACGGAGAAACAGCGTCGTCGTCGTGTTCATGGGGCGGCAATGGAATGCGTTGTGTTCATGGGGAGGCAACAGAATGCGTCGTGTTCATGGGGAGGCAACGGAATGTGTCGTGTTCACCGGGAGGCAACGGAATGCGTCGTGTTCATCGGGAGGCAACGGAATGCGTGGGAGCCAATCGTCTGGGTCGGAACGGAATGCGTGGTCGTATTCATCGGGAGGGCTTGGACGGAACATGCGATGGAAACGAGGCCTGGCATACCGCGGAACGGAGGAGACGGACCTCCTACGGTCGAAACGGGGGTCCTGTTGATCAGGAGAGTTGTGGCGTACCGCAAAACGGAGGAACCGGACCTCCTACGGTCGAAAGGGGTCTTGTTGATCGGGAGGGGTGTGGCGTACCGCAAAACGGACCTCCTACGGTCGAAACGGGGGTCCTGTTCATCGGGAGGGGTGTGGCGTACAACAAAACGGGACTCCACGGGATACTGTTCATCTCCACCGTCGACCTCCTCCAGCCTCCACGGGCTACCGTCGACCTCCTCCAGCCTCCACGGGCTCCTGTTCATCCAGCCTCCACCATGAGCTACTCCACCGGCTACTGTTCAACCACCCCTCCACCGTCTACTGTTCATCCAGCCCTCCACACCACGGGGTCCTGTTCAACCACCCCTCCACGGGCACCCCTCCATCATCTACTGTTCATCCAGCCCTCCACACCACGGGGTCCTGTTCATCCAGAGGCAACGCCACCGCTCACTGTTCATCCAACCCCCCTGCAACGCTCACTGTTCATCCAATCGATCGACTTCAGTTAGCAGCAGTAGCGAAGGAATCGCTCGATCGGGTTCAGTTAAGAGCCATCGATCGATTGCTCGGGTTCAGTAACGCGTAGCCTGCAGTGCAATCGCTCGGGTTCAGTTAGAGCCCAACGCCTCGCTCGGGTTCAGTTAGAGCCAACGCCTCGCACACACGTGCGTACGCGTACGAGAGAAACGCGCATCGCTCGGCCCCCGACCTCCCACCGTAACCGGGAACTCCCTGGAATTTTCCTCGCCCTCGCTTCTACCATGGTTTTTTCCGTCATGGACGGCCCAAAAAATGTCATGCAGTTGCGTCTCCGGCCCGCCCAGGACGAAAATCCCATTTTCTGTCATGATTTTTTGTCATAGAAGTAGGAGCCCACCACATCTATGATGATACCGAGTTTTGTCACAATTATCGTCATAGAAGTGTCATATGTATGACAGAAAAAAAAATCATTGGGCCCAAAATGTCACGGATGTGTCTTTTTTTTGTAGTGTACCTAGCCAAAAATCACTCTACCTCTTCCTCCTCATAAGTCTTTCTTGTTTGTCTGTCCTTGCCATGGCCGGTGTGCAGAGCTCTAGGTTGAGAACCATCCGAACTACTCGTAACAAGGGAGCAGCCACCAAGGCCGCGGAAAAAAAGAGAGGGCTCACCGCCTCGCAGAGACCTCGAAAGATCTCTCACGGGCAGGCGATGGCTCCCAGGAGTGCCCTAGCTGTGGAGGCGAACATGGCGGCATGCCCGACCAACTCAATAAGCACCTCAAAGAAGAAGGAGTTCATCCACGGCTTGGTGGAGCTGCTGAAGGAGCGCCTCAACGACATGCCCGTTGAGCTCAATGAGCAGGGGGAGTAGACCGCCGACTTGGTGATGCTGCTGAAGAAGAGCATTGCCTCGGAGAAGAAGGCGACCGACAAAATCCTGCAACTTCAAGAGGACAAGGTGAAGCCCTGCCACGAGCTCGACCTGCTGAAGGAGGAGAACGCCGGTTGGAAGAAGCTACATGAGAATAGTAGTTCCTCGATGAAGATGCTTGATACGTATCCGTCGTATCTACTTTTCCAAACACATTTTCCCTTGTTTTGGACTCTAATTTGCATGATTTGAATGGAACTAACCCGGACTGACGTTGTTTTCAGCAGAATTGCCATGGTGTTATTTTTGTGCAGAAATAGAAGTTCTCCGAATGACCTGAAAATCAACGGAGAATTATTTTGGAATATATAAAAAATACTGGAAGAAGAATCCACATTAGGGGGGCCTCCACCTGTCCACGAGGGTGGGGGGCGCGCCCTACCCCCTGGGCGCGCCCCCTGCCTCGTGGGCCCCCTGACGCTCCACTAACCCCTAAAACCTCGTGGGCCCTCTGGTTTCGGGGAGAACAAAATTAGAGAGAAGGATTCATTGCGTTTTACGATACGGAGCCGCCGCCAAGCCCTAAAACCTCTCGGGAGTGCTGATCTTGAGTCCATTCGGGGCTCCAGAGAGGGGAATCCATCACCATCGTCATCATCAACCATCCTCCATCACCAATTTCATGATGCTCACCGCCGTGCATGAGTAATTCCATCGTAGGCTTGCTGGACGGTGATGGGTTGGATGAGATCTATCATGCAATTGAGTTAGTTTTGTTAGGGTTTGATCCCTAGTATCCACTATGTTTTGAGATTAATGTTGCTATGACTTTGCTATGCTTAATGCTTGTCACTAGGGCCCGAGTGCCATGATTTCAAATCTGAACCTATTATGTTTTCATTAATATATGAGAGTTCTTGATCCTATCTTGCAAGTCTATAGTCACCTACTATGTGTTATAGAAAGATGCATGTCACATGTGTGTACCCGATCTTAGCGTTCTCAGGAGCGCTGTTTTAGAAGATAAACAATACAACTTGGGGGCTATAGTTTCACGTAGGTTGCATAATAATCGTGTTCATGGAGATTTCTTTGATGGAATTTATGCAACTCGTATAGCTAACTTTCTTGAGATACCCATACATGGAGATGATATTGAGTTGCCCCCTTCTTGTCTAGATTATGATGCTATGGTTCGTCATCAGTTTGTTGAGAGGAACGATCAGTTCCTCCAGTACCGACTAATCTTTGACAGACAACGCACCTATCATGTCGCTCTTCCTGCTCCTACTTTCTTTGACTTTCAGGCAAAGGGGAGATATGTTATAATCAGGGAGGAGGCGACCGAGTACGAGAGGAGGGCGGAGACAGCTCGCCTCCAAGTTGCAGCTCATCAGGCAATTGCCTTTGCATCCCAGTACGACCCCAGCTATAACTTTGGATATCCGCCAGGCCAGCCGTGGCCATAGACCAACTTAGACCAAAAGCCTAAGCTTGGGGAGTACATATCTCTCACCGACATTACATTCATGTTCACACACTCATGCTAGTTGTCGGTGCTCATACTTTTTCACTGTATCATCCATGCTAGTTTATTTTAATTTTCTTGTTTTCTTCTTGTGTGTTTGAAAAACCTTAAGAAAAACCAAAAAATTAGTTGTATATTTTAGTTAGTTTACTTTCCATGCCTGTAGTAGTAGTAAATTAAAAGAAAACCCAAAAAGATTTCATGTTCTTCTTTTGCTTGTTGGGAGCTTTCCCGTGTAAATAGTTTCTTTCTTGTTCTTTGGGGGTCGAGAGGAGAAGACCATAATGAAATGTTGAAGTGGCTCTCATATGCATTATTGTTGATTTAATAAAGAACCTATATTACCTTGTCTTCTCTCTTGAATTGACTGCCTGCAGATTCCAGCTTAGTCCAATGCACGTGCACTATTATTATTATTATCCACACTATTCGGTCATGCAAGTGAAAGGCAATAATGATGATTATATGATGAACTTATTGAGATGAGAAAAGCTGGTATGAACTCGACCTCTTTTTTTTGTAAATATGATTAGTTTATCGTTCCTGATTCAACCTATTATGAATAAACATGTTTGCAATAACAATTAGAGATTATAATTGCTTATTCCATGCTTAATTAGATAGGAGCTTATAATGGTTTACCTTGCGTGCCAACATGCTATTAAAATGGTTGTGATGTGGTATGTTTGGGTGGTATCCTCCTTTTAACAATTCGAGTGGCTTGACTTGGCACATGTTCACGCATGTAGTTGAAACAAAATCAACATATCATCTAGGATATTTATGTTCATGGTGCATTATATCCTACTCATGCTTGCATTCGGTGTTGATTAATTTTAATGCATGTTCATGACTGTTGCCACTCTCTAGCTGGTCGCTTCCCAGTCTTTTTCTAGCCTTCACCTGTACTAAGCAGGAATACTTCTTGTGCATCCAATTCCATAAACCCCAAAGTTATTCCATATGAGTCCATCATACCTACCTATATATGGTATCTACCTGTCGTTCCATGTAAATTTGTATGTGCCAAACTCTAAACATTCAAATAAACATTTTGTTTTGTATGCTCGAATAGCTCAAGTATCAACTAGGCTTGGATGTATCTTCCATGCTATGCGGGTTATTCTCAAGAGGAGTGGACTCCGCTCCTCACTCACAAGAAAAGGGCTGGTCACCGGGATACCCAGTCCCGTGCTTTATGCAAATCAAATCAAAATAACTTCAAACAAAACTCCCTCGAGACTCTTGTTAGTTGGAGGCACTCACTATTTCGAGCAAGCCATGGATTGATGCTTGTTGGTGGAGGGGGAGTATAAACTTTACCATTCTGTTTGGGAACCGCCTATAATGTGTGTAGCATGGAAGATATCGAGATCTCTCGGTTGTTATGTTGACAATGAAAGTATACATCTCAAAATATTATTCATATCTATTTCAAAACTGAGCTCTGGCACCACTACAAATCCCTGCTTCCCTATGCGAAGGGCCTATCCATTTACTTCTATGTTGAGTCATCATCCTCTTATTAAAAAGCACCGGTTGGAGAGCACCACTGTCATTTGCATTCATTACTGTTAGTTTACATTGAGTATGACTTGACTGGATGTCTTTTACCATGAATTACAAGGTCTAGTCAGTCCTTGATCTTTAAAGGTGCTCTGCATTTATGTTTTGCGGTCTCAGAAAGGGCTAGCGAGATACCATCTTGTTATATTATATCATGATTGTTTTGATAAAGTGTTGTCATCCGAGATTTATTATTATTGCTCGCTAGTTGATTATGCCATTGATATGAGTAAACATGAGACCTAAGTGTTTATTGTGAATATGGTTAGTTCATAATCTTTGCTGAGAACTTGAATACTGGCTTTACATATTTACAACAACAAGAGCAATCAGAGTTTGTAAAAGTTTTTCTTTATCACTTTCAGTTTATCAACTGAATTTCTTGAGGACAAGCAAAGGTTTAAGCTAGGGGGAGTTGATACATCTCCGTCGTATCTACTTTTCCAAACACTTTGGTGCTTGTTTTGGACTCTAACTTGGACGATTTGAATGGAACTAACCCGGACTGACGCTGTTTTCAGCAGAATTGTCATGGTGTTATTTTTGTGCAGAAATAAAAGTTCTCGGAATGACCTGAAAATCAACGGAGAATTATTTTGGAATATATAAAAAATACTGGAAGAAGAATCCATGTTAGGGGGCCTCCACCTGTCCACAAGGGTGGGGGGCGCGCCCTAACCCCTGACTCATGGGCCCCCTGGCGCTCCACCGACCTCAACCTTCTATATATTCACTTTCGGGGAGAAAAAAATTAGGGAGAAGGATTCATCGCGTTTTACGATACGGAGCCGCCGCCAAGCCCTAAACTCTCTCGGGAGGGCTGATCTGGAGTCCGTTCGGGGCTCTGGAGAGGGAAATCCGTCGCCATCGTCATCATCAACCTTCCTCCATCACCAATTTCATGATGCTCACTGATACGTCTCCGTCGTATCTACTTTTCCAAACACTTTTGCCCTTGTTTTGGACTCTAACTTGCATGATTTGAATGGAACTAACCCGGACTAATGCTGTTTTCAGCAGAATTACCATGGTGTTATTTATGTGCAGAAACAAAAGTTCTCGGAATGACCTGAAACTTCACGAAACAACTTTTCGGAAAATATAAAAAAATCCTTGCAAAAGATGAAGGCCAGGGAGCCCACCACCTGTCCACGAGGGTGGGGGAGCGCCTGCCCCCCTTGGGCACGCCCCCCTACCTCGTGGCCCCCCTGGAGCTTCTCCGACCTCAACTCCAACTCTATATATTTGGTTTTGGGGAGAAAAAAATCAGAGAAAAGGATTCATCACGTTTTATGATATGGAGCCGCCGCCAAGCCCTAAAACCTCTCGGGAGGGCTGATCTGGAGTCTGTTCGGGGCTCCGGAGAGGGGAATCCGTCGCCATCATCATCATCAACCATCCTCCATCACCAATTTCATGATGCTCACCGCCGTGCGTGAGTAATTCCATCGTAGGCTTGCTGGACGGTTATGGGTTGGATGAGATCTATCATGTAATCGAGTTAGTTTTGTTAGGGTTTGACCCCTAGTATCCACTATGTTCTAAGATTGATGTTGCTATGACTTTGCTATGCTTTATGCTTGTCACTAGGGCCCGAGTGCCATGATTTCATATCTGAACCTATTATGTTTTCATCAATATATGAGAGTTCTTGATCTTATCTTGCAAGTCTATAGTCACCTATTATGTGTTATGATCCGTTAACCCCGAAGTGATAATAATCGGGATACTTACCGGTGATGACCATAGTTTGAGGAGTTCATGTATTCACTATGTGTTAATGCTTTGTTCCGGTACTCTATTAAAAGGAGGCCTTAATATCCCTTAGTTTCCGCTAGGACCCCGCTGCCACGGGAGGGTAGGACAAAAGATGTCATGCAAGTTCTTTTCCATAAGCACGTATGGCTATATTCGGAATACATGCCTACATTACATTGATGAACTGGAGCTAGTTCTGTGTCACCCTAGGTTATGATTGTTACATGATGAACCACATCCGGCATAATTCTCCATCATCGATCCATTGCCTACGAGCTTTCCATATATTGTTCTTCACTTATTTACTTTTCTGTTGCTATTGCTATCATCACTACAAAATACCAAAAACATTACTTTTGCTACCGTTACCTTTTACTATCCTTACCACTACTATCTTATTACCTTGCTACTAAATACTTTGCTGCAGATATTAAGTTTCCAGGTGTGGTTGAATTGACAACTCAGCTGCTAATACTTGAGAATATTCTTTGGCTCCCCTTGTGTTGAATCAATAAATTTGGGTTGAATACTCTACCCTCGAAAACTGTTGCGACCCCCTATACTTGTGGGTTATCAAGACTATTTTCTGGCTCCATTGCCGGCGAGCATAGCTCTATTCTTTGAGTCACTTGGGATTTATATCTTCTTATCATTATGAAGAACTTGAAAGATCCAAGAACCAAGATTTATCCCTGAACTACGAGGGGAGGTAAGGAACTGACATCTAGCTCTGCACTTGATTCACCTTGTGTTTTTAGTAAGCTTGCGACACCTAAACCTGCTTCTGCTATTTGTTCTGATATGTCGCATGTTATTGATGATGCCACTTCTGCTATGCATGATACTTAAGATGAAACTACTTGTATGCTTGATACTACTGTGCCACTTGGTGAATTTCTCGATGAACAACTTGCTAGGGCTAGAGAGAATGAAAATATTGAATTTGATAATACTGATGAAAGTGATGATGAAGACTTGCCTGTTATTCCTAAGGGTTATGTTTTTATAAAGAAGCTTCTTTAGCTATTTTAGCTTGCAAAGATAGATACGAACTCAAGAGGTTATTAGCTAAATGGAATCAGCAATCTCTTAATGCTAGAATGAAACCTGACCCTACTTTTGCTACTTCACCTATCTGTGTTACTGATAAGGATTATGAATTCTCTGTTGATCCTGATATAATTACTTTGGTTGAATCTGATCCTTTTCATGGCTATGAATCTAAAACTGTTGTGGCACATCTTACTAAATTAAATGATATAGCCACCCTATTCACTACTGATGAGAGAACTCGTTACTTTTATATCCTTAAATTATTTCCATTCTCATTAAAGGGTGATGCTAAGATATGGTTTAATTCTCTTGATCCTGGTTGTGTGCGTAGTCCCCAGAATATGAGTTATTACTTCTCAGCTAAATATTTCCCTGCTCATAAGAAACAAGCTGCTTTAAGGGATATATATATAATTTTGTGCAAATCGAAGAAGAGAGTCTCCCACAACCTTGGGGGAGGCTTCTCAAGTTACTTAATGCTTTGCCTGATCATCCTCTTAAGAAAAATGAAATACTTGATATCTTTTATAATGGACTAACTGATGCCTCTAGAGATTACCTGGATAGTTCTGCTGGTTCTGTTTTCAGGGAAAGAACACCGGATAAAGCTGAAATTCTATAGAATAATATGTTGACAAATGAAAATAATTGGACACCTCCGGAGCCAATTCCTGATCCTATTCCTAAACCAACTCCGAAGAAGAGGGGTATTCTATTTCTCAGTCCTGAAGATATGCAAGAGGCAAAGAAATCTATGAAGGAAAAAGGTATTAAAGCTGAAGATGTTAAGAATTTACCTCCTATTGAAGAAATACACGGTCTTAATTTACCGTGTGTTGAAGAAACATATGATCTTAATCCTTTACCTGTTGAAGAGACTCATGGTCAAGATAACCCGACACAGGTAGTAAAGGTAAATTCTCTCTATAGATATGATAAAGCTGAAATCCCATTTACTAAGTTTGCTAGCCCATGCTTAGATGAGTTTGATAAATTTATGGCTAAGCAAGAAGATTTTAATGCTTATTTTGGTAGACAATTGAAATACAATTGAAATATGCTCGAACACTTGGGTGAGTATATGGCTAATGTCAAAGGTGAACTTAAACTTATTAGTAAACATGCTTCTATGGTTGTCACTCAAGTAGAGCAAGTACTTAAAGCTCAAAATGATTTGCTCAGTGAATTGAATAGTAAGAATAATGATAATGATGTTAGAGTTATGACTAGAGGTGGTAGAATGACTCAGGAACCTTTGTATCCTGAAGGCCACCCTAAGAGAATTGAGCAAGATTCTCAGAGAAATAATATAGATGCACCTAGTCCATCAAAAAGGAAGAAAAAGAAAAATGATAGGACTTTGCATGCTTCTAGTGAACCTGTTATTGAAACACGTGAGAACCCAAACGATATTTCTATCTCTGATGCTGAAACACAATCTGGTAATGAACCTGAAACTAGTGATAAGGTTGATGATAATGTTCATGATGATGCTCAACCTAGTAATGATAATGATATAGAAATTGAACCTTCTGTTGATCTTGATAACCCACAATCAAAGAATCAACTTTATGATAAGAAAGACTTTGTTGCTAGGAAACATGGTAAAGAAAGAGAACCATGGGTTTAGAAACCCATGCCTTTTCCTCCCAAACCATCCAAGAAAAAGGATGATGAGGATTTTGAGCGCTTTGCTGAAATGATTAGACCTATCTTTTTGCGTATGCGATTAACTGATATGCTCAAAATGAATATTTATGCTAAGTATATGAAAGAAATTGTCACTTATAAAAGAAAGATACTGGAAGCTGACATTTCCACCATGCTTGCTAATTATACTTTTAAGGGTGGAATACCAAAGAAACTTGGAGATCCTGGTGTACCAACTATACCATGCTCCATTAAAGGAAACTATGTTAAAACTGCTTTATGTGATCTTGGAGCCGGTGTTAGTGTTATGCCTCTCTCTTTATATCGCAGACTTGATTTGAATAAGTTGACACCTACTGAAATATCTTTGCAAATGGCTGATAAATCAACTGCTACACATGTCGGTATTTGTGAGGATGTGCCTGTTGTAGTTGCAAACGTTACTATTTTAACGGACTTTGTTATTCTTGATATTCCCGAGGACGATAGTATGTATATTATTCTTGGAAGACCTTTTTTGAACACTACAGGGGTTGTTATTGATTGCACTAAAGGCAATGCCACTTTTCATGTTAATGGTAATCAGCATACAGTACACTTTCCGAGGAAACAACCTCAAGTTCATAGTATCAACTCTATTGGAAAAATTCCATCGATTATATTTGGAGGTTTTGAATTTCCTCTTCCTACTGTCAAGAAGAAATATGATATTCTTATTATTGGGTATGTGCATATCCCCGTTGAGGTAAGATAGTGTTATTCGAAATTTCTCCGGTTCCACGTTATTCGGAATGAGTTCGTTAACAAGACTTGATCAACCTTGTTAGTGGATTCCTTTTGATGAGCATGAGATGGATGAAACTAGAAAACACAACCTTCTGTACCCTCCTTTTACTTTCTGTTATTTATATTAAATAAAATAAAAATAGTATTTTTCTATCTGTTATCTGATTACCCGTGCAATATAAAAATACCCCGAAAATAAAAGTTCTCCAAATGCCATGAAATTTAAATATGGTTTTTCCTAGAATATTTGAGAATATTTGGCACTGAGAACACAGCAGGGGGTCACCCACCTGCCCACGAGGGTGGAGGGCGCGCCCTACCCCCTAGGCGTGCCCCCCTGCCTCGTGGGCCCACGATGGCCCTCCTCCACTTATTCCTGCACCCACACACTTCTTCCTCCCACAAACATGAATATCAAGCTCAAGCACAAGTTCTAGCTCATCTTGCTGCCATTTTCGATCTCCTTCTCAAAGCACCTCTCACAAAATTGCTTGGGGAGATTGTTCCTTGGTATGTGACTCCTCCATTGGTCCAATTAGTTTTTGTTCTAGTGCTTTATTCATTGCAAATTTTTGCTGCCTAGGTGACCATGTTCTTGAGCTTGCATGTCAAATTTATATGGTTCCAACTAGTTTCGATGCATGATATAGGCCCTAGGCACTTGTAGGAGTAGTTGCTAGCAATATTATTGAGTTTGGTTTACTTATTTTTTGAAGTTACTAAAAATTTCAGAATTTTTCAGAAAATAATGAAGAGGCTTTTGAGGGGCTCATCAAGCCAAAGCTCGAAGGAAAAGGCATAGAATCCCAAGTATAATCTGCCTTGCACCGCGGAGGTTCGGTCGCGTGAATGGCCTTCCGATGATTTCTTGAGAGCAGCCGGGATTTATGAATATTTTTATGAATTGGCTAAGAATGTAGGCCTCACCACTTTCCTCCACAACCAACGCGATCAGTATCTCTTACTCACAAAAATCTTTGTGCAAAACTTTCATTTCCATTCTAGGAGCTCACAACCTACGGTGGAGTTTTATTTATATGATGAGCATAAGGAGATGTCACTTTATGATTTTTGTCGGGTTTGTTTGGTCCCTTTCGAGGGCACGACAGAGGAACCACATCGCAGCGATGTGGATGGGTTTATTGATATCATCACTGTAGGGGAAACGAGGAAGGTTTCCGATGCATGAATAACTAGCATACATTTTCCTGTTTTACGCTATTTTGCATTATTTGCTAGTCGTTGCTTAATTGGTCGCGGAAACTGTGGAAACCTTAGTGTTCCTGATATTATTATTTTGCTCCACGGGTTATTCAGTGATAACTCTGTTAGTATGGACGGCACTATTGCTAAACGGTTAAGTCTGAACCGTACGAAGGGCCCCATCTTTGGAGGCATCTATGCTTCACGCCTAGTTGCACATTTCAACATACCTATTAGGCATTATGAGAAGGAAGAAAAAGTGTTGCCTCGTGTTTATTTAGATTATAAGAGTATGGTGGCACATGATTTTATTGTTAAGAATAGGGAAGGAGAGCTTAAATACAAATTGTTCTTTGATAAACATCATCCTGAGACTATTACCCTGTCTGCTCCTTCCTTGTTTGATTTATCTACAGGCCAGTACCTTGTTCCGTTAGAGGCTATTCACGCCTATCGGAACCCTACATCAGCCACAGAGCCAGAGCCGGAACCACAAGTTGATCCTCCACAATAGTCTAATTACCAGTGGGATCCGGAGATGATTGCCAACCAGTGGCAATCGGAGTCTTCTTCATCGCAGTACAACCCCAACTACTATTATGGATATCTGCCAGGCCAGCCGTGGCCATAGACCAACTTAGGCCAAAAGCCTAAGCTTGGGGGAGTATGTATTTCTCACCGACATTACATTTATGTTCACACACTCATTGCTAGATGTCGGTGCTCATACTTTTTCATTGTATCATCCATGCTAGTTTATTTCCCTTTTTATGCTTTCTTCTTGTGTGTTTAATAAACCTTAAGAAAAACCAAAAAAATTAGTTGTAGCTTTTAATTAGTTTACTTTCCATGCTTGTAGTAGTAATTAAAAAGAAAACCCAAAAAGATTTCATGTTCTTCTTTTGCTTGTTGGGAGCTTTCTCGTGTAAATAGTTTTATTTCTTTTCTTTTCTTTGGGGGTCGATAGGAGAAGACCATAATTAAATTGTTGAAGTAGCTCTTATATGCATTATTGTTGATCTGAAAAAGAGCCCATATTGCCTTGTCTTCTCCTGTTTATTGAATGCTTGCACATTCCAGCTTAGTCCAATGCACGTGCACTATTACTATTATTCACATCGTTCGGTCGTGCAAGTGAAAGGCAATTATGACGATATTTGATGGACTGATTGAGATGAGAAAAGCTGGTATGAACCCGACCTCTCTTGTTTTTGTAAATATGATTAGTTCATCGTTCCTAATTCAGCCTATTATGAATAAACATGTTTGCAATGACAACTAGAGATCATAGTGCTTATGCCATGCTTGATTAGCTATGAGTTATAATGGTTTACCTTGCATGCCAACATGCTATTAAAATGGTTGTGATATGGTATGATAGGGTGGTATCCTCCTCTGAATGATTTAAGTGACTTGACTTGGCGCATGTTCACGCATGTAGTTGAAACAAAATCAACATAGCCTTCACGATATTTATGTTCATGGTGGATTATATCCTACTCATGCTTGCATTCGGTGTTGATTCATTTTAATGCATGTTCATGACTGTTGTCGCTCTCTAGCTGGTCGCTTCCCAGTCTTTTGCTAGCCTTCACCTGTACTAAGCGGGAATACTGCTTGTGCATCCAACTCCATAAACCCCAAAATTATTCCATATGAGTCCACCATACCTACCTATATACGGTATCTACCTGCCGTTCCAAGTAAATTTATATGTGCCAAACTCTAAACCTTCAAATAAATATCCTGTTTTGTATACTTGAGTAGCTCAGGTATAAACTAGGGTTGTCCGTATCTTCCATGTTAGGCGAGTTATTCTCAAGAGGAGTGGACTCCGCTCCTCACTCACGAGAAAATGGTTGGTCACCGGGATGCCCAGTCCCATGCTTTATGCAAACTAAATCAAAATAATTGCAAACAAAACTCCCCCTGGGACTCTTGTTAGTTGGAAGCACTCGTTGTTTCGAGCAAGCCATGGATTGATGCTTGTTGGTGGAAGGGGAGTATAAACTTTACCATTCTGTTTGGGAACCACCTATAATGTGTGTAGCATGGAAGATATCGTCATCTCTTGGTTTTTATGTTGATAATGAAAATATTATTCACCTCTATTTCAAAACCGAGCTCTGGCACCTCTACAAATCCATGCTTCCCTCTGCGAAGGGCCTATCTATTTACTTTCATGTTAAGTCATCATCCTCTTATTAAAAAGCACCAGTTGGAGAGCACCGCTGTCATTTGCATTCATTACTGTTAGTTTACATTGAGTATGACTTGACTGGATCTCTTTTACCATGAATTACAATGCCTAGTCAGTCCTTGATATTTAAAGGTGCTCTGCATTTATGTTTTGCGGTCTCAGAAAGGGCTAGCGAGATACCATCTTGTTATATCATATTATGATTGTTTTGAGAAAGTGTTGTCAATCGAGATTTATTATTATTGCTCGCTGGTTGATTATGCCATTGATATGAGTAAACTTGAGACCTAAGCGTTATTGTGAATGTGGTTAGTTATAATCTTTGCTGAAAACTTGAATGATGGCTTTACATATTTACAACAACAAGAGCAAATAGAGTTTGTAAAAGTTTTTCTTTATCACTTTCAATTTATCATCTAAATTGCTTGAGGACAAGAAAAGGTTTAAGCTTGGGGGAGTTGATACGTCTCCGTCGTATCTACTTTTCCAAACACTTTTGCCCTTGTTTTGGACTCTAACTTGCATGATTTGAATGGAACTAACCCAGACTAACGCTGTTTTCAGCAGAATTACCATGGTGTTATTTATGTGCAGAAACAAAAGTTCTCGGAATGACCTGAAACTTCACGGAAAAACTTTTCAGAAAATATAAAAAATCCTTACAAAAGATGAAGGCCAGGGGCCCACCACCTGTCCATGAGGGTGGGGGCGCACCCCCTACCTCCTGGGCCTCCTAGAGCTCCTCCGACCTCAACTCCAACTCTATATATTTGGTTTCGGGGAGAACAAAATCAGAGAGAAGGATTCATTGCGTTTTACGATACGGAGCCGCCGCCAAGCCCTAAAACCTCTCGGGAGGGCTGATCTGGAGTCCGTTCGGGGCTCCGGAGAGGGGAATCTGTCATCATCAACCATCCTGCATCACCAATTTCATGATGCTCACCGTCGTGCATGAGTAATTCCATCGTTGGCTTGCTGGACAGTGATGGGTTGGATGAGATCTATCATGTAATTGAGTTAGCTTTGTTAGGGTTTGATCCCTAGTATCCACTATGTTCTGAGATTGATGTTGCTATGACTTTGCTATGCTTAATGCTTGTCACTAGGGTCCGAGTCCCATGATTTCAGATCTGAACCTATTATGTTTTCATCAATATATGAGAGTTCTTGATCCTATCTTGCAAGTCTATAGTCACCTATTATGTGTTATGTTCCATTAACCCCGAAGTGACAATAATCGGGATACTTACCGGTGATGACCATAGTTTGAGGAGGTCATGTATTCACTGTGTGTTAATGCTTTGTTCCGGTACTCTATTAAATGGAGGCCTTAATATCCCTTAGTTTCCGCTAGGATCTTGCTGCCATGGGAGGGTAGGACAAAAGATGTCATGCAAGTTTTTTTCCATAAGCACGTATGACTGTATTCGAAATACATGCCTACATTACATTGATGAACTGGAGCTAGTTCTGTGTCACCCTAGGTTATGATTGTTACATGATGAGCCGCATCCGGCATAATTCTCCATCACCGATCCATTGCCTACGAGCTTTCCATATATTTTTCTTCGCTTATCTACTTTTCCGTTGCTATTGCTATCATCACTACAAAATACCAAAAACATTACTTTTGCTATCGTTACATTTTACTATTGTTACCACTACTATCATATTACCTTGCTACTAAATAATTTGCTGCAGATATTAAGTTTCCAGGTGTGGTTGAATTGACAACTCAGCTGCTAATACTTGAGAATATTCTTTGGCTCCCCTTGTGTCGAATCAATAAATTTGGGTTGAATACTCTACCCTCGAAAACTGTTGTGATCCCCTATACTTGTGGGTTATCACTCACCGTCGTGTGTGAGTAATTCCATCATAGGCTTCCTGGACGGTGATGGGTTGGATGAGATTTATCATGTAATCGAGTTAGTTTTGTTAGGGTTTGATCCCTAGTATCCACTATGTTCTGAGATTGATGTTGCTATGACTTTGCTATGCTTAATGCTTGTCACTAGGGCCCGAGTGCCTTGATTTCAGATCTGAACCTATTATGTTTTCATCAATATATGAGAGTTCTTGATCCTATCTTGCAAGTCTATAGTCACCTACTATGTGTTATGATCCGGCAACCGCGAAGTGACAATAATCGAGACCACTCCCGGTGATGACCGTACTTTGAGGAGTTCATGTATTCACTATGTGTTAATGTTTGGTCCTGTACTCTATTAAAAGGAGGCCTTAATATCCCTTAGTTTCTGATAGGACCCCGCTGCCACGGGAGGGTAGGACAAAATATGTCATGCAAGTTCTTTCCGTAAGTACGTATGTAGCGACCCGACCCGAATAGATCAAGTCTCTGTGCTTAAGTGTCATCCCTGGATCGGTATGCTGACACACACAGTACTCGAGAATTTATAACAGAGGTAAATCACATGTTAAAGTAAGGTAAATACTATTACCTCAATCCAAAAAATAGCGGAAGTAACAAGGTTGTGGATTCCCATCAACACCAACGGCAAAGTTGAGTGTAGAAATCGTAACCCTAACGTATCACTTACTCGTCGTAAGAAATCCTGCAACATGAGACGTTGCAACCACAAAGGGTCAGTACATTGAATGTATTGGCAAATTCACACCATAGAGAATGATGAATAAAGGCTATCACTACATGCATATTTGGCTGGTGGAAAAGCTCTATGGTTATAAGGTTTTTGCGAAAAGCCAATTTTTCCCTACTACAAAGGAATAAATTTTATTTAACTATCATGGTGGTTGTTGAACATTGAGAATGGTTGACAGCATTCTCAATCCCAATTAAATAACATCATTAAACCCAACAAACTTAATTTAAAGTAACATGTTGAGATTCACATGATAATCCAAGTACTAGATACTCAAGATGTTCATAACCGGGAACACAGCTAACCATGATTAGTTTATACACTCTACAGAGGTTTGCGCACTTTTACCCACAAGACTCGATCGCCTCCGTTTGGTTTCTCGCACTACATGGTGTTTGATAAGACGAATGACCGAGACACAGTCTTTCAGAAGCGCTAGCACCTTACGATGGATAGACCGTTACACCTACTTTCCCCTACATCTGCTAGTCTACCCTGTAAGAGTTCGCACACCTTAATCAACTATACTAGAGCCCATAATAGCTTGTGGATGCACATGGAAGTTTCTAGTATGAGAAATCTCATGATCCCTTTGAGCCTGGGTGGCGGTCCATCAAAAAAACAGGCAATCCTGGTCTACCCAGGTGCCTAGACAGGCAATCCTGGAATAACCAGGTGCCTCAATCCACCCAGATGTGTGTTTAAGTTGCCACCTTAAGTAAACCATTAATTAACAATCTCACATCTGTCATGAATACTCTCAAAACCCAATCCATGTCTACGAGCATAGCATGGCAATGTAACCATAACGTAAAAGTAACTCCCAAGGGTTTGATAATAAGCAGGTAATAGGTACTACCTCAACTACTTCCCATCCCACAATTTAATTAGATCCTAATCATGCAATGTTTGAGGATTGATCTAATGCAATAAAACTGGGTATGAAAGGGGATATGATCAAAGTGTGAACTTGCCTGCAATGTTGATGAAGATGATTCGCACTCAAAAATCTTGATAGCTCTACTCTTCACACTCCGGTCAATCTATTGTAATCAAGCAATAGTAACCACACCTAAGCAATCACTCAAAAGACCAGAAAGATCGAAGAAGTCGATTCAGAAAACATCAAAACCAAGCAAATAGCTCTTGCAACATAAAACAATTTCTAACAGTACCAAAATTATGTGAATTTGGCATTATCAGAAGGTTTAGGTCAAGAGCTTTAATATGCAAAAAGAATCAACTCAAACGGAGTTACGGATAAAAAGATATGATCAAAAGAAGTTTGAATATGAATCTGAACAAAATTCGAAATTTGAAAATTTCAAAAAGTTGATGCAACATGTTCATTGGATAGGTGAAAATAGGAAGAAGCTATAGGCGATGGTTTCATCTAATTTGGATAAACGAGTGAAAAGTTATGGCTATTTGAAAAATCAGGGCCAAGCTGTTTTACGAAAGAAAAAATAGCTACGGTTAAGGTCTAACGTATAAATACGTAGACTAATTGATAATCTAATTATTCTATCGTATTAGTCTAAAAATAATAAACTATGGAAGTATATGAAGAAAAAAAAGATACCTTTATAAGGCAGAGAAAAGACGACTTTGGAAAGAGAAGACAACCTCCAGAAGTCGCGCCGGAGAGGAGAAAATATTTTTCTTAAATGGATCTAGTCAAACCAAAATATTGATTTAATCCGAATCGGATGATTTTTGGAGACTCAATGGGTCTATATTTATTGGTGCAAAAGAGGCTTAGGGGTCAAAGGCTAGGCAATGTGGGACTAAATGTAGACGAAAATATACGAAACGGAGAAGAAAAGAGGCGGATGGGCCTAAAGGCCTTCGGCCGGCCGCGCGCACGCTGCGGTGCAGTTTTTTTTCTTACAAAATTCGGCCTAAGAAAAAAAATAAAAAATAAAGAAAAGGCTGGCTGGACCTAGCCTATTTAAGAGAAAAAACCAATGGGGCGCCCGAAGCTACTATACTGGGCATGTAGGCGATAAATAAATATGGGTTGCACGTACAGTTTTAAAAAAAAACAGAAGGAAAACCGAATAAAAAAAATTTATATAGGCATATGATATACCAAAATTTGCAGAAAAAGATTTTCTACAAGATGAACATTTTCCTAGCATTAAATAAAATCCACACAAATTTAGATAATTCAAAGAGTGCTACTGGTCTAATAAAATCCAATAAAAATCATTTTAAAAATATCAAAATGATTTCAAATTTATTTCTCTCCAATTTTCTGTTGTAGGGAATCATGTTACCCTAATTTCCATATATTTTATTTTTGGAGAAAAATAATTTGAATAAAACTCAAATAACTCCAAATTGAAAATAAATTCAAAAGAACTTTGAATTTAATTCTTTGAAACTCCCAACTCATATTTCATATAATTCGAAGAAGTCATTTTATCTTCTCTCATGAAAATCATTGAGCCGCATGAAGTTTATGAATTGAAATATTTCCATATGAAATTCAATTATTTTCAAATACCCTTTCATTTAATTTAAATGGAAGAAGTCATATCATCTTCGCTCAAGGGTTTTGTATTTGAAAAGAATTTGAATTCATGGAGATCAGAAAGCAAATATGGAAGTTTGGGAAATTCCTTTTATTCCCTCTCATTTAACTTTCAAAAAGTTTCAAATTTCACTCAATCAATCACATAACAATCAAACAAACAATCAACCTATCTATTTATTATAACATTCCAAAATTTAGAATTTTGGGATGTTACAAACCTACCACCCTTAAAATCAATCTCGTCCTCGAGATTCGGAGAGGCTAGAAAGAAATAGGTTAGGTTCGGGGTCTTCTCAAAATCCATCGATCGTCTCCGGGGTCTCGGGTGCTTCCACCCTTAGAAACATTGTTACGGTCCCATCAATACTCATATACTCCATCCTTATTCTTGACAGGGCCCGTCTTTTCAGATCGTAAGGATAATTCCTTCTCTAGGCTCTTCAGGTAGTGGCATAACCTTTTCCTCAATTCTCTATCTTTCCTCTTGATAAGGTTATTCCGAGATTGGGTCTTCTTAGCTGACGGGTCTGGCGCCAAAACTAAACAACTGTCGATATCTCATGGTGGTTAACAATTTATGGTTTCTCCTGCAGGAAATGGGTCTGGGTTGATCCTCACCGTATAACCTACGGTTGGCAAAAGCTGCCTTGTACAAGGGAAAATTGTTATACCATTCTAAGGTTTAAACAGGGTTGTGATCGTCGTCTCTCTACTATAGGTAAGTCACTCAGATTTACCATCCCATACAGCAAGGCGAATAATAAGAGTAAGTCGGTATGGTGATCAATCCATCCCGCACCCAAATCATTACCTTGTATAGGGTTTAGCGAATCTCGCATTCTAACACTCGGTCATCCTCACAAGCATTGCAGAATTTCTCTTGTCGACGAACTGGGTTCGGATAAATCCATGGATTCTGCAAGCTAGACAAACATCTATCGTTCCTTTACAACTCTCAGGTTTTTCGTTACTCCTATAAGATCTTCTATCGATAAACGTCGTATCTTCCTCTGGGGTTTTTCCTTCAGCAAAAAATGTGCTTGCTTCTTGGCAGGTCCTGGGGCCTGTGGGTTATGGCCCAGCTCATCACTTGTAGTCCTTGAACTTATCATCGGGCAACTGATCATTATTCCAACTTCCAACTTCCTAGTATTCTTAAATCCATCCAATTGTATTGTCTTACTTCCTTCTATTGGCACCAAACTAGGACATGATTACTCAGACTCATCATGGAATTTCCATTGATCCATATTTCTAACATCATACCTCCTTTATATCCAATAGTAATTCATCTCTTCATCCTCGTGGGATATCCCACATACTGAGATAAAATTTATACTCATGAAGTCCATATTCCACTTCGTGGAACATTATTATCCTTTCCAGGGTCAAGCGTTCTTACAGGGGAATATTGGCCATCTCTGCATGGCACTTCTTCAACTGGGAAACGTGAAACACATCATGAACTCCTGACAGTCCTTCGGGTGACTCCAACTTGTAGGCCACTTCTCCCATACGCTCCAAAACTCGGTATGTCCTACAAATCTCGGGGCTAACTTTCCGTTAACTACAAATCGTTTAACTCCTCGCAGAGGGGACGAAGACCTGCTTGTCTCCAATCTCATAGACTTCCTCCTTGAGTTTTTCCGAGTCTGCATATCTCCTCTGCCTAGACTGAGCTACCTTCAGTCTATCTCGAATCAACTTAACATTCTCTTCTGACTCCTTGATCACATTTGGTCCAACAACTGACGGTCTCCAACTTCATCCCACATACTCTTGGGGCATCACACATATCGAGACAAAACTCGTATTCATTTTTTCCGAAATCCACTCAGTGGAGTATCCTTATCTTTTCCAGGGGTCAAGGGTTCTTACAGGGTACTACCACCCTTAAAATGCACAAATCTTCCATAGACCATATTCCTCATATCCTCAGAAATGGTCAAAATTCTTCTTCATAGAGTAACAACTCATAAAATACATATCAGTACCAACGATGCTAACTTTATTCATTCTCAAGTGATTACAATCTCTCGCTTTTCCATTACATGTCTCAACTCAACACCTTGATACAAAAGAGTTGTTCTCACTTCTACCACTATACTTCTCACAGACTCAACTATTTATCACAAGTCTCCTTCTCTTTGGGACAATCTCTGGCAAAGTGCCCTGCTTCATTACAACAAAAACATATTACTTCTGACAAGTCTCGAGGTTTCCTTTTGGGCAACTGTTGAGGTAGTGCCCTGACTCCTTGCACCTGTAACAGGTGATATGACTCAGGTCCTTCCTGGAATCCAATCTGCTTCTCTTCCTGGACCTTTCCATTCCAATCATGGCTTCTATTTCTTGTGGGTCATACTCTACTTCCTCCGTCGGGAATTGTACTAGATCCCCATTCAAACAATTTTGGGAGATGTGTCCTTCTTATCCACATGAATAGCAAGACTTAGTGCAGGGTTTACTCGGGTCTTCTTTAGGTGTGTCCTCCACCTCTTCCTTCATCACAGTTTCTTCTAAAATTTCCATGAGGGCTCCTTTCATTACTTCTTTCTTCTGTTGGATGGTTCGTTGTACCATGGGGTAAATGTGACACTGAGCAGGATAGTGGGTAGTCCCTTCACACAAGAAACAAGTAATCTTCCTAATTGGGCATTCTTTAACTGGGTGACTTCCTTCACAATTAGGGCATTCATCCTTGTGTTCTTTATGAGTGTGTCCTATTTCTCCACAAATCTTGCATGCACAAGGTTTCTTCATATCCTTTCCATAAGGCTTCAACTTCTGGGAAACAAGTCGAGACTTTGGCAAAGTCAATTTAAATTCTTTCCAAGTGGTTACTCCTTGTCATCCATTGATGGTTTGGTACATCCTCCACCAAGTAGCAGCACCTCTTTGAAAGCACTGAAGAGCATGCTGGGTCATATCCTTTCCGACTATAGGGTTATTCTCCATGTGATCATCCATGTTCTGAATCCATCAGTCTGTCTCCAACTGACTCATCGGTCCAGAAAATACAAGCTCATCTCCATTCATCCTCTATTGAGTCCATGGGTTTGGGGGAAGATAAGAGATATAAAGATGGATACACACAATACAAACAAAAGTTTTGAAAAGACAGATTTTATTTGTGGCTGTCGGGAAAAACATCAAACAAATGACAGCTCACAAACGTCGCATCTAACGTAGGTATATAACAGGGGTTTGGTCTTCTAAGGTCAATAAATCTTCAACGTCTCCAAACTCTTCAAGCCTTGTTCATGCCTCCAATGGCTTCTTCCGATCATGCTTGTCTTTCTCAAGTTCTTTTGCCAGATCATCTCTGTTGACGCGAAGTCTCTCGTGACGTTCTTTAATATTTATGGAGTTGCATTCCAAACTTCTGGGTTTCAACATCCTTGGCATGAACCATGGTCCTACTGTCCTTCAGTTCCTGACGAATCTCCGGTTTCTCGAGGTTTTGCTCCCCCGGCTTGGCTACTCTCATCTTCAGGGTCCTAAGTTCCTCATGAAATATTTCCTTGTCAAAATACTGCTTCTTGTAGGTCCATCTTAACTTTTTGATGTAATACTCCAGATCCTGGTGATACACCAGCTAAGGTTAAAACTTCATATTGCTGATGGGTGCTCCATCAGCCTTCTACCATCCAATCCTTCCATGCATATACATGCTTAACTCAGCACGGTGACAATAGCATAAGCGGGAGATAACTTCATGGATAGCTGTGTTTCTGCTCTTGTCATTTCCATGAGCTATCATTCCATAGTTGATATCTCCTGCCTTAGAGTTTTCTAGACAAATCCTTGAGTTCTTAACTCTACATGCTCCGGTCTTTCTCCGATACACCTTGATCTCGGGTATTGACAACTTCCATAGTCTGCCAAGTTCCATAAGGGTAGCCTTCCTAGGTCATACAAATCTGGGAATTCTTCAGAGCCTTCAAATTCTACTAGTCTTCGGTCTTCAACTGTTGTAGTTTCCATTATTCAGATGCACGGAAATTACTCTTCATTCCGAAGTGGTCTTAGTTGTCCAATATCTGGTACTTCTTGGAGTGGTCTCATCAGTCGAATCTTCGTGTGGTCAAAAGGGAAAAAGGGTATGGTCTCACTAAAATGGAATATTTGAATAAGCTCAGAAGAGAAGAGAGGAAAAGATCTTTTTGAAAATGAAGTTGTAGAGAAAAATCTTTCCTATGGGCTTGCCAATTTCTAGGGTCACGTCCTACAGTCAATATGTGCTCTGATACCATCTTGTAGCGACCCGACCCGAATGGATCAAGTCTCTGTGCTTAAGTGTCATCCCTGGATCGGTATGCTGACACACACAATACTCGAGGATTTATAACAGAGGTAAATCACATGTGAAAGTAACGTAAATACTATTACCTCAATCCAAAAAAAAGCGGAAGTAACAAGGTTGTGGATTCCCATCAACACCAACAGCAAAGTTGAGTGTAGAAATCGTAACCCTAACGTATCACTTACTCGTCGTAAGAAATCCTGCAGCATGAGACGTTGCAGCCACAAAGGGTCAGTACATTGAATGTACTGGCAAATTCACACCATAGAGAATGATGAATAAAGGCTATCACTACATGCATATTTGGCTGGTGGAAAAGCTCTATGGTTATAAGGTTTTTGCGAAAAGCCAATTTTTCCCTACTACAAAGGAATAAATTTTATTTAACTACCATGGTGGTTGTTGAACATTGAGAATGGTTAACAGCATTCTCAATCCCAATTAAATAACACCATTAAACCCAACAAACTTAATTTAAAGTAACATGTTGAGATTCACATGATAATCCAAGTACTAGATATTCAAGATATCCATAACCGGGGACATGGCTAACCATGATTAGTTTATACACTCTGCAGAGGTTTGCGCACTTTTCCCCACAAGACTCGATCGCCTCCGTTTGGTTTCTCGCACTACATGGTGTTTGAGAAGACCGATGACCGAGACACAGTCTTTCAGAAGCGCTAGCACCTTACGATGGATAGACCGTTACACCTACTTTCCCCTACATCTGCTAGTCTACCCTGTAAGAGTTCGCACGACTTAATCAACTATGCTAGAGCCCATAATAGCTTGTGGCTGCACACGGAAGTTTCTAGTATGAAAAATCTCATGATCCCTTTGAGCCTGGGTGGCGGTCCATAAAAAAACAGGCAATCCTGGTCTACCCAGGTGCCTAGACAGGCAATCCTGGAATAACCAGGTGCCTCAATCCACCCAGATGTGTGTTTAAGTTGCCACCTTAAGTAAACCATTAATTAACAATCTCACATCTGTCATGAATACTCTCAAAACCCAATCCACATCTACGAGCATAGCATGGCAATGTAACCATAACGTAAAAGTAACTCCCAAGGGTTTGATAATAAGTAGGTAATAGGTACTACCTCAACTACTTCCCATCCCACAATTTAATTAGATCCTAATCATGCAATGTTTGAGGATTGATCTAATGCAATAAAACTAGGTATGAAAGGGGATATGATCAAAGTGTGAACTTGCCTGCAATGTTGATGAAGATGATTCGCACTCAAAAATCTTGATAGCTCTACTCGTCACACTCCGGTTAATCTATCGTAATCAAGCAATAGTAACCACACATAAGCAATCATTCAAAAGACCAGAAAGATCGAAGAAGTCTATTCGGAAAACATCAAAACCAAGCAAATAGCTCTTGCAACATAAAACAATTTCTAACATTACCAAAATTATGTGAATTTGGCCTTATCAGAAAGTTTAGGTCAAGGGCTTTAATTTGCAAAAAGAATCAACTCAAACGGAGTTACGGATAAAAAGTTATGATCAAAAGAAGTTTGAATATGAATCTGAACAAAATTCGAAATTTGAAAATTTCAAAAAGTTGATGTGACAGGTTCATTGGATAGGTGAAAACAGGACGAAGCTATAGGCGCTGGTTTCATCTAGTTTGGATAAATGAGTGAAAAGTTATGGTTATTTGAAAAATCAGGGCCAAGCTGTTTTACGAAAGAAAAAAATAGCTACGGTTAAGGTCTAATGTATAAATACGTAGACTAATTGATAATCTAATTATTCTATCGTATTAGTCTAAAAATAATAAACTACGGAAGTATATGAAGAAAAAAAAAGATACCTTTATAAGGCAGAGAAAAGACGACTTTGAAGAGAGAAGACAACTTTCAGAAGTCGCGCCGGAGAGCAGAAAATATTTTTCTTAAATGGATCTAGTCAAACCAAAATATTGATTTAACCTGAATCGGATGATTTTTGGAGGCTCTATGGGTCTATATTTATTGGTGGAAAAGAGGCAATGTGGGACTAAACGTAGACAAAAATATACGAAACAGAGAAGAAAAGAGGCGGATGGGCCTAAAGGCCTTCGGCCGGTCGCGCGCTGCGGTGCAGGTTTTTTTTAAAAAAAATCGGCCTAAGAAAAAAATACAAAAAAAAGAAAATGCTGGCTGGGCCTAGCCTATTTAATAGAAAAAAACAATGGGGCGCCAGAAGCTACTATACTGCGCATGTAGGCGATAAATAAATATGGGTCATATGTATAGTTTTTTCAAATAGAAACAGAAGGAAAACTGAATAACAAAATAAAATAAATTTTTTATATAGGCATATAATATACCAAAATTTGCAGAAAAAGATTTTCTATAGGATGAACATTTTCCTAGCATTAAATAAAATTCACACAAATTTAGATAATTCAAAGAGTGCTACTGGTCTAATAAAATCCAATAAAAATCATTTTAAAAATATCAAAATGATTTCAAATTTATTTCTCTCCAATTTTCTGTTGTAGGGAATCATGTTACCCTAATTTCCATATATTTTATTTTTGGAGAAAAATAATTTGTATAAAACTCAAATAACTCCAAATTGAAAATAAATTTAAAAGAACTTTGAATTTAATTCTTTGAAACTCCCAACTCATATTTCATATAATTTGAAGAAGTCATTTTATTTTCTCTCATGAAAATCATTGAGCTGCATGAAGTTTATGAATTGAAATATTTCCAAATGAAATTCAATTATTTTCAAATACCCTTTCATTTAATTTAAATGGAAGAAGTCATATCATCTTCGCTCAAGGGTTTTGTATTTGAAAAGAATTTGAATTCATGGAGATCAGAAAGCAAATATGGAAGTTTGGGAAAGTCCTTTTATTCCCTCTCATTTAACTTTCAAAAAGTCTCGAATTTCACTCAATCAATCACATAACAATCAAACAAACAATCAACCTATCTATTTATTATAACATTCCAAAATTTAGAATTTTGGGATGTTACAACGTATGACTATATTCGGAATACATGCCTACATTACATTGATGAACTGGAGATAGTTCCGTGTCACCCTAGGTTATGACTGTTACATGATCGATCGCATCTGGCATAATTCTGCATCACCGATCCATTGCCTACGAGCTTTTCATATATTGTTCTTCGCTTAATTACTTTTCCGTTGCTTCTGTTATAATCACTACAAAACCCAAAAATATTACTTCTGCTACCATTACCTTTTGCCACCATAACCACTACTATCATATTATTTGCTACTAAATACCTTGCTGCAAATATGAAGTTTCCAGGTGTGGTTGAATTGACAACTCAGGTACTAATACTTGAGAATATTCTTTGGCTCCCCTTGTGTCGAATCGATAAATTTGGGTTGAATACTCTACCCTCGAAAACTGTTGTGATGCCCTATACTTGTGGGTTATCAATGCTGCAGGCCCTCATCATGGAACAAAAGGAGGAGTTGGTGAAGCTCCGCATCGAGCACCCGGCTGCCGTCAAGGTACGTAATGCGGCCATTAAACAAATGATGAAGGCTCGCATAGAGAAATCCCGTGTCATGGATAAAATGAAGAAGATGGCAGAGGAGACGCGCAAGGAGATGGAGTTCGTGGAGGCGATGAAGAAGCAGTTACAACTCCGCGGCCAGCAACCCTTGATGTAGTAGAGAGCAGTTCCCCATACTTGTGTGTGCGTCTTCCTTCCTATTTGGGGGTGACAATCTTCCTTCTTATTTTGCTCCTGTGTTTCCTCTATTGCTTCGGGTGTTTCACCGCACGTGTCACGTTCTCTGCGAGGCATGAATAGAACAATCCTAACAATGAGATGACTAGCAAATTAGATCATTTTTATCACCATATGGCACTTGGCTGCCATGTTTCGTGCTCCTCCGTCGTACTACTCCAGTGGAAAACTTGAGTATACCGTTCTTTGCTCCTCCTCAGGTCGTCGACACATTTATACGAGCAGTCAAATCACAAGGCCACGCCTTCCAACAGTAATGAGTCATCAAATCACAAAGGCCCTTGCCTCTCTTGAAACCGACCAAGCTAGACTGCCCCACCCTCTAGTCTTTTAAAAAATGTATACTTTCGTACAGTAGTATCGATGTATTGCACCATGGAGCAAAACTAACAAGATGGAATTAAAGAAAAAAAAGGTGATACATAGAGAGCGCTCGTCACCAAATTATGCATATAGTACTATTAAAAAAGCTAGTACGTGCTTAAAATGGGGTGCTAAATTATATTAAAGAAATTAGCATACCTATTTAATTCTTGGGTTCTTATTATTTATGCCACTAGTTGTGTATCACTACTCAGTTTTGCCATTAGAAGTTACAACTACTAAAAAATGCCATCGATCCGTGAGATGCCTGCTCAAAAATGCAATTAGACATCTCAAAAATACCATTGTTAATTTAGATGTTTGCTCAAAAATGCCATTGGACATTGTGATTTTCACGTCAAACCCGTTGACCATGTTACATGAAAAAAACTAAGACGATTCTCACAATGATAAGTGTGGCCCCGCTTGTCAGGAGTAACCAAGCGAACAACTTTACAGGAAAATAAGAACGCTGTTGGGATCAATTAGGCCCCACACTTTATTTTACTGTAGTGAGATAGAGGGAGAGTTGGCATGTTGGTATATCGGTATTTATGTCATTATAACATGGCAAAAGATATTTGAGTCACAATAATGGTGTCCAGCACAACACACCCCTCAAATAAAACTAAGCACCCTGAAATTCTTTGACAACTAAACTGCTGGCTATATGATGTTGGCCATATATATTGTACATAGATAATGTGAAGAAACGAGTGGTAGTCATAGTACTATACCAACTAAAAGATAAACTGTAAGAAATACTAGTATGTACGTACTGAAGAGTTAAAGTACCGAGAAGAAACATAACATAGTTCTGCTAGGGGCTCAGCACAACACACCCATCAAATAAAACTAAGCACATCAGAAATTAAACTAAGCAACTAATCTGGTAGACTCTGCATTAGAACCATCATGAGCAATGACGCTGCCACCTTACTTGGAGTCCTCGTCCACATCCTCGACTTCGTCCTTGTCCCTCTTCCTCTTGGCCGATACTTCTTTGCTTGAACCGCACACTTGGCTCTTGCTCTTCATCCAAACCTTGTAGATATTGAAACAAAGGTAGCCATCCATTGTTGCATAGTGGATGTGGTCTATATCTAGTACATTCCACTGCCATGCGGAGGTTTCTTCAGTTTACCGTACGAAGGATGAACCATGGCTCCTGCCAGGGTTAGCATTGAAGGCTGATCATGGGAGGGCACCAGTCCTTCCTTCTGGAGGTCGAAGGGGTTGCCTACAACGAGGCCTATCCGACCCAGGATTTCCTTGTCGTTCCTAAAGTCTACAGTAACGAAATTGACTCGGTCGCCCTTGAGGAACTTCTTAAATTCCTCGCACTCAACGTCGGCATGACATATGCGGTAGACCAAGCATAAGTCATGCACGCATACCTGGATCATGATGGGCTTCTTATTCTCTTCCTCCTTACATTCTTCTCGCTTCCCAGGATTATGGTGTACTCAACATCTAGCCCAGCGACCCACTCATCATTTGAGTTTTCGAACATGCATTTGAAGCGAGCAAGGTATCCTTTCACTGTTGCGGAAGAACAGAGTGTAGATGATGTCGAACTCGTCGCCGGTGATGGTTCTAACCTTGTACTCACCACCGATCATGGAGATTTGGGACGCCATGGATTTGGGAGGAGGGTTAGGATTAGTGGAACTGCCGTAATGTGAAAGGATGGGACGACTAGGAGCGTTTTATCGATTGTAAAAATGCCGAGTGGGGGGGGGGGGCGTGCGAACGGCAGGGTAGTGGCTTGCCTGGTGGATAAATGGATTCATGCATAGTACTATGGGGACCCAATTAGATGTCATGTCTACTCGACGCCCAATTAAATGGCTTTCGATGTCATGTCAAGCGTCGGGAAAATTACAGGTGATACGAAGCTTTCCATTCTCCCATGATACGGGCTTCTGAGAGCCCTTGGATCTGAGATCGAACGGTTGCATGGCGTGATTCTAGACCTATGGGTGAATATCCTATCCTGGAGGGTTATTCTGCAAATTTTCAGCAACTTAGCATGCGACCGTTCGATCTCAGATCCAAGGGCTGCGAGCAGCCCGTATCATGGTCGCTGAGGGAGTCCTGGATTAGGGGGTGTCCGGATGGCCGGACTATACCTTCAGCCGGACTCCTGGACTATGAAGATACAAGATTGAAGACTTTGTCCCGTGTCCGGAAGCGACTTCCCTTGGCGTGGAAGGCAAGCTTGGCGATACAGATATACAGATCTCCTACCATTGTAACCGACTTTGTGTAACCCTAACCCTCTCCGGTGTCTATATAAACCGGAGGGTTTTAGTCCGAAGGACAACATACACAACAACAATCATACCATAGGCTAGCTTCTAGGGTTTAGCCTCTCCGATCTCGTGGTAGATCTACTCCTGTACTACCCATATCATCAATATTAATCAAGCAGGACGTAGGGTTTTACCTCCATCGAGAGGGCCCGAACCTGGGTAAAACTTCATGTCCCTTGCCTCCTGTTACCATCCGGCCTAGACGCACAATTCGGGACCCCCTACCCGAGATCCGCCAGTTTTGACACCGACATTGGTGCTTTCATTGAGAGTTCCTCTCTGTCATCGCCGTCAGGCTCGATGGCTCCTACGATCATCAATAGCGATGCAGTCCAGGGTGAGACCTTCCTCCCCGGATAGATCTTTGTCTTCGGCGGCTTCGCACTACGGGCCAATTCACTTGGCCATCTGGAGCAGATCGAAAGCTACACCTCTGGCCGTCGGGTCAGATTTGGAAGTTTAAACTACACGGCTGACATCCGGGAGGACTTGATCTTCGACGGATTCGAGCCACTGCCGAGCGCGCCGCACTGTCACGACGAGCATGATCTAGCTATGCCGCCGAACAGTGCCCTGGAGGCCGCACCCGCATCAGCTTCGACCTTTAATTCGGAGCCAACTGCGCCGATCGAGGATGGTTGTTTGGACGCCGCCTCGAGGGCTGCGATCCCAACGGTGATCGAGCCGAACACCAGCCGCGCACTCCACGAGACTCGTGACTCTAAGAAGCCGGACTCCTCTCTGGACTCCGAACCCTCCGCGCCCCTGCCGATCGAATCCGATTGGGCGCCGATCATGGAGTTTACTACCGCGGACATCTTTCAGCACTCGCCTCTCGGCGATATTCTGAAGACACTGAAGTCTCTCTCTTTATCAGGAGAGCCCTGGCCAGACTAAGGTCAGCAAGGTTGGGGTACGGACGATGAAGAAATTAAAAGCCCACCCACCACCCACTTTGTAGCCACTGTCGACGATTTAACCGACATGCTCGACTTCGACTCCGAAGACATCAACGGTATGGACGCCAATGAAGGAGACGATGAAGAACCAGCGGCTATTAGGCCCTGGAAAGCCACCTCGTCATATGACATATACATGGTGGACACCCCAAAAGAAGGAGATGGCGATGGAACAGCGGAGGATGACCCCTCCAAGAAACAGCCTAAGCGTTGGCGTCAGCGGCGCCGATCAAAATCCCGCCAAAACAAACATGGTGATTCCAGCACGGGAGATAATAATACTCCGGAGAGTGCCGAAGAAAACCCCCTCCAGCAAGATTTAGCACAGGAGGATGGAGAAACCATCCCTCACGAGAGAGCGGCAGACAGAGAGGTCGAGGACGATAATTATATGCCTCCCTCCGAAGACGAGGCAAGCCTCGACAACGATGAATTTGTTGTGCCAGAGGATCCCGTCGAGCAAGAGCGTTTTCAACACAACCTTATGGCCACGGCAAGAAGCCTCAAGAAAAAACAGCAACAACTTAGAGCTGATCAAGATTTGCTAGTCGACAGATGGACTGAAGTCCTTGCGGCCGAAGAGCATAAACTCGAACGCCCCTCCAAGAGCTACCCAAAGCGCAGGTTGCTACCCCGACTAGAGGAGGAAGCATTTAAACCCGCATCACCTGCACTCGATACGGCCGATCGGCCACCTCGTGGCCGCGACAGAGAGGCCTCTTGGCCCTCCACTCAAGCCGCACCCTGTACCAAGGCACGGGAAAATGCGCCGGACCTGCGAGATATGTTGGAGGACAAGGCAAGGCAAACAAGATCGATCTACGGATCACGTGGGCCCCCCACGACTTGAGACGGTAACCGTCACGCCGGCCACAAATTCGGCAGGGCCGAACACAGTAGACAAAACTCATTGGAGCTACGTCGTGATATATCCCAGTACAGAGGCGCCGCACACCCACTATGCTTCACAGACGAAGTAATGGATCATCAAATCCCCGAGGGTTTCAAACCCGTAAACATCGAATCATATGATGGCACAACAGATCCTGCGGTATGGATCGAGGATTATCTCCTTCATATCCACATGGCCCGCGGTGATGATTTCCACGCCATCAAATACCTCCCACTCAAACTTAAAGGACCGGCTCGGCATTGGCTTAACAGCTTGCCAACATGATCAATTAGTTGTTGGGAGGACCTGGAAGCCGCATTCCTCGACAATTTCCAGGGCACTTATATGCGACCACTAGACGCCGATGACCTAAGCCACATAATTCAGCAGACAGAAGAATTGGCCAGGCAATCCTGGACATGGTTCCTAACAAAGAAAAACCAAATAGTCGACTATCCGGACGTAGAGGCCCTAGCAGCCTTCAGGCACAATATCCGTGACGAGTGGCTTTCCCGACACCTTGGACAGGAAAATCCGAAATCTATGGCAGCACTCACGACACTCATGACCCACTTTTGCGCGGGAGAAGACAGCTGGCTTGCTCATAGAAACAATATGACCAAGAACCTTGGTAATTCGGATACCAGGGACAATAGTGGCAGGTCGCGTCGCAACAAGCAGAAGCGCCACATTAATGGCGACAATGCTGAGGATATGACAGTTAATGCCGGATTCAGAGGCTCTAAATCCGGTCAGCGGAAAAAGGCATTCAAAAGAAATCCTAGGGGCCCGTCTAGTTTGGAACGAATACTCGACCGCTTGTGCCAGATACATGGCACCCCCGAAAAGCCGGCCAATCACACCAACAGGGATTGTTGGGTGTTCAAGCAAGCAGGCAAGTTAAATGCCGAAAATACAGACAAGGGGCTGCATAGCGATGACGACGAAGAGCCCCGGCCGCCAATCAATAGTGGACAGAAGGGTTTTCCCCCACAAGTGCGGACGGTGAACATGATATACGCAACCCACATCCCCAAGAGGGAGCGGCAGCGCGCGTTAAGGGACGTATACGCGATAGAGCCAGTCGCCCCAAAGTTCAACCCATGGTCCTCATGCCCGATCACCTTTGATCGAAGGGACCATCCCACTAGCACCCATCTTGGAGGATTCGCCGCATTGGTTCTAGACCCAATTATTGATGGATTTCATCTCACAAGAGTCCTTATGGACGGCAGCAGTAGCCTGAACCTGCTTTACCAGGATACAGTGCGGAAAATGGGCATAAATCCCTCAAGGATTAGGCCCACCAAAACGACCTTTAAAGGCGTAATACCAGGTGTAGAAGCCAACTGTACAGGCTCAGTCACACTTGAAGTGGTCTTCGGATCTCTGGATAATTTCCTAAGCGAGTAGTTAATCTTCGACATAGTCCCATTCTGCAGTGGCTATCACGCACTGCTCGTACGAACCGCATTTGCCAAGTTCAATGCGGTACCGCACTACGCATCCCTTAAGCTCAAGATGCCAGACCCTCGAGGAGTAATTATGGTCAATGGAAACACCGAACGCTCCCTGCGAACGGAGGAGCACATGGCGGCCCTTGCCGCGTAAGTACAAAGCAGCCTCTCCAGGCAGTTCTCCGGTCCGGCCATTAAATGTCCGGACACTGTCAAGCGCGCCCGGAGTAACCTACAACAAGACCGCCTCGCACGTTCTGAGCAGGCGTAGCAATGCGGCCCCAACCCCAGCCCTCGCAAAAATGCGACACCAGTGCTTCACGCAGATAATTACGCTCTAGAAATACCATGGGTACAGGGGGAGGGGAACCATCAAGGCACGCCCGAAACACGGCTTAAACCGCACTAGGGGCTGCCGATTTTTTTAATTTTCTCTTACTTTCAGGACTCCATTCTTCGGAAGGCTTGTTCGGCAGTTCAATTGCCGCACAAACGATGCAAGAACCAGGGAAGCGGACAAGCCACGCCGCATTACGGAACTCCCAGGTGGTCTCTATCACGAGCAGTATACCTGTTTCGCATACCATTCCACAGCCTGCCCCTGGAACGGACATGTTAAATAGTCCAACCTTTTGCTTATCGCATTATTTGTATCGTTCTACTTTGATCGCAACCCTTTTTAATAAACAATGCATAGCTTTTGTCTATTTTTGCATTACTCCTTTTTTATATATAAATATATATTCCTTAACGACATGTTGCACCCGTACACTTTGGTACAGCCAAAATACGCCAGGGGCTTTAGTACCCCTTAATATGGTGTGAGAAGTCCGAACACTTTCACAAGTGCGGCACCCCGAACTTATAGCATTATATGCATCGGCTCCGAATCATGTCTTCGGTCAATAGTTGGGTTTGCCTGTCTCCTATGTTTTGGTGCCTTACGTTCCGCTATATCGGCTAAGTAGCACTAGGAGAACCACTGCGATTGTGCCCCAGTTGAGCTGGGTCGAGCACCTCAGTGGAGAAAGCTAAAACTGACTGTCATGACGAAGTCAGAGCTGGTCGCTGTTCGAGAGGTTTTTCGAGTCCCTAAAGACTTATGCCGCTTAGAGCGAGGAGTCGGCTCTGTCCGGCCAAGGCGTGAATAGCGCCCCGAACTCGGTCTTCCGAATACTAGGGGCTTCGCCGAAATTTAAAATTATAGAATTCTATGGCTAAGTGAGAGTGTTCATGCATTATAGTCCGACTGCCTTGTTCATTGGGCTGAGCGCCTCCCTCGAAGGACCCAAACATGGGAAAAAGAGCGCCCAGGTTTATCCCCGAACACCCCAGCACTAGCGGCACGGGGGCAGAAGCCGACGACTCGCCATCTCTCAGTATATATAAACAGCCGCACAGAAGGTAATATTTTAAATTCCAACAGCATTGCTTAGCGCATATGAACAAGTTTTCAGCGCACAGGATAAAACGAGCGAGTTTTACTCAAAAATTACATCCCTGGAACATTCATCCGCCATAAGGCGGGCACCCTTCAGAACATCCTTATAATAATTCTCGGGCTTGCGATGCTCCTTCCCCGGCGGTGGCCTATCCTTCACAAGCTTCTCAGCATCCAGCTTGCCCCAGTGCACCTTAGCACGGGTGTCGATGTCAAAACCGGCGGATCTCGGGTAGGGGGTCCCGAACTGTGCGTTTAGGCTGGATGGTAACAGGAGGCAGGGGACACGAAGTTTTACCCAGGTTTGGGCCCTCTTGATGGAGGTAAAACCCTACGTCCTGCTTGATTAATATTGATGATATGGGTATTACAAGAGTTGATCTACCACAAGATCAGAGAGGCTAAACCCTAGAAGCTAGCCTATGGTATGATTGTTGATGTGTATGTTGTCCTACGGACTAGAACCCTCCGGTTTATATAGACACCGGATAGGGTTAGGGTTACATAGAGTCGGTTACAATGGTAGGAGATCTGAACATCCGTATCGCCAAGCTTGCCTTCCACACCAAGGAAAGTCCCTTCCGGACACGGGACGGAGTCTTCAATCTTGTATCCTCATATTCCAGGAGTTCGGCTGAAGGTATAGTTCGGCTATCCGAACACCCCCTAATCCAGGACTCCCTCAGTAGCCCCTGAACCAGGCTTCAATGACGACGGGTCCGGCACGCAAATTGTCTTTGGCATTGCAAGACGGGTTCCTCCTCAAAGTACTTCATAGAAGATCTTGAACACAAAGATAGTGTCCGGCTCTGCAAAATAAGTTTCCACATATTGCCATAGAGAGAATAATAATACTAACACAAATCTAATCTGCTGACGTATTCCATGGTGCGACACGCCACGACCAAGCCTTTATCCAAATCGTTTCATTATCCCACCTCAGCACGTTATGCGAGGCGGTTTCCTTGGCACGTCTTGTCAAAGCAGAGATCGTGTCCCCTTATTACGGGATTCTCATCAATACGGGCGTGGGTAACCCAACCGCGCCTTTGATTACGGCGCTTGGAGATAAGCAAGTTTTACCAGGCTGGTGGGGACATGCAGTCGTGCCCACCCATATAAGGGGATAAGGATCCACCTTTTCGCCCACGCCTTCTTCCTCCTCTGCCTATCCATTCTCGCGCACTCGAGCTCCAGCGCCCAAGTCCGCACTACCCCCTCGACCTTCTCCAGTCATGTCCGGAGCGGGAGGCAAGTGGATGGTCTCCTTCATCACGGAGGGACACATAAAAAAGCCGAGGAAGGCCGGATATCTGGCCAACGGCATCGCGCACCGGCTCCCCGAAAAGGGGCAGCTCATCCCCACTCCTAGGACCCATGAGAGGGTGGTATTTCTCCCCCATTTCCTCCGTGGACTGGGCTTCCCTCTGCATCCATTTGTCCGGGGGCTCATGTTCTACTACGGCATGGATTTCCATGATCTGGCCCCGAACTTCGTCCTCAACATCTCGGCGTTTATCGTCGTGTGCGAGGCCTTCCTCCGCATCCGCCCCCATTTCGGCCTATGGCTAAATACTTTCAATGTCAAGCCTAAGGTGGTGCGCGGCAGCCAGGTGGAATGCAGCAGCGCAATGGTTGGCAAGATGGCCAATGTTTTGTGGCTCGAGGGCTCCTTTGTGGAGACCCTAAAGGGGTGGCAATCAGGGTGGTTTTACATCACCGAGCCGCGCGACGCCGAATGGGTCGCACCCCCTGAGTTCCGATCCGCCCCCCCTACGCGGCTCACCTCCTGGAAGGATATGGGCCTATCTTGGGGTAATAAAGGGGAGCTGACTGGACTCCAAACATGCATCCAAACCCTGGTGGACAAGAAGCTCAAGCTTGTCAACGTAGTCCAGGTTATGCTCATCCGACTGATCCTCCCGTGTCAACGATGGGCCTTCAACCTTTGGGAGTTCGAACCGGTGCAACATCAAACTCTTAACAGGCTCTTCGACATGATGTACGAAGACGCCTGGAGGATGCTTTTCAAGGGCGCCGAGGCTCCCGTATCTCCCGCCGAAGATCGCGGATTCAGTACTCAGCGCCGCGCTCTGGCGGTAAGCTGTTTTCGTCCTTTTACAAGGTATCAGTTTTTCATAGCTTGACTCTATGTGGGATCTAAGCTCCCTTATCTTCGACAGGATTGGGAGGTGACTTCTGGACAGGTCAACTGTCCGGCTCCTTTGCCCGAAGGCCCAGCGGACGCTCGCTTGGCGAAGCTGCTGGTACCGGCGCCCTTTGTGGTGCCGGAGAAGAAGGCCACGAAAAGGGCCATGGGGACTCGAAAGAGTGCCCGGCGCCAGGAGGTGTCGGATTCGTCATCCGACGGTCCCAAAGCGCCTTCCTCTCGTGAAGACGAGGAGGAAGAAGAAGAGACCTCTCCCCTCCAGCGGGAGGAGAGAAGAAAAGGAAGGCCGCCCTCTCCAAGGAGGCCGGAGGGTCCAAGAAGGGGAAAACCCTTCCTCCGGACTGCTCCACCGACGCCGACGACGACGAAGAGGAGTGGCAGCCCAGGGCCAAGCCCCTGGCGAAATTGTAAGTGTCCGGATACCGGGGTAATTCATAGTATTCGTTTTTTGCACAGCTTTTCCTTATGTCGAATATGTTTATGCAGCCCACCCAAAGACCGGCTCGATGCATCGTCGAGCGGCTCACTGGACCCGTCGGAGGTGAACTCGCTTCCGACGGCTTCACCCCCCCCCCCTGCCCTGCGGACGACACCAAAGTGTTGTCCCAACAGGGTCCTAGCCGGGAGGAGGTGGTCCTGGAGGCGCCGCAAGGCGACCTCCCGAACTCTAGGAGTAAAGGGGATGAAACCCCCCAGGGCTCCAAGTCCGGCTTAAGGCCGGACACAGCTCCGGAATCTTCAAGGGTTCTAGAGTGCGGCGGGCGACCTCCCTCAAAGAGGAGCAAGCCTACCGTGCCGGTGGCCTCCGTCCAACCGGAGGTGCCGGACAATATGTTGGAGGCGCTCCAAGGTGCCTCCATCAATGAGGGGCACCGCACTATTATGAGTGCGGTGATCCAGAAGGTTCAGTCCGCCAAAAGCAGACTGACTGAAGCTTGTACAAGCCTTTTAACAGGCTTTGAGGTAAGTAAAGAATGTTCAAATAATGTTACCGCATAGACAGTAGCCCCTGATGCTCTGTTGGGTGTTCGGGAATAAAAGCTGAATAGAGGATCAAAGAATTCGCAGGAGTCTAACAAAAGGAGTCAATATGCGTATGCCGGCTTCTCTGCTAGCGTCCGCCGCACTGACTGCGGAAGTGGACATGTTGAAGCGGAGTCTCGAGAAGTCCGAGCAAGAGCTCGGGCGTGCCAAGAAGCGGCTCGAGGAGAAGGAAGGTAAGAAATACCCTATTTGAATATGTATATAAAAAAGGTGCAATTGCAAAAAATGAAAGGATTGACATGGCTATTGCAGGGGCCACGTCTGAGGTGTCGACCCTTAAGCAAGCGCTGCTCGAGGCCGAGAAGAGTGCGGTCGTGGAGCGCACCGAGTGGGAGAGGTATGAGGCTGAGGTTGGCAAGGTGCAGCAAGAGCTCCAGGTTCTCATGAAGAAACATGAGGGTTTGGAGCTTGACTCGAAGACGCGAGCGTCCGAGCTCGCGACAGCTATAGAAAATGCCAAGTCTGCCAAGGCCGAGTCCCAGAAGACCCTCTAGGAGTTGGATGAGGTGAAGAAGATTGCGGCGGGTAAGGCATTCTTCATGCAAAGCAAACACATAAACGTGAGTTACCTGTTACTTACCCGAATCCGGAGCTCTCCAGGAGCGTTCGCAGATCTTCCCCGGAGTGTATTTTATGCCGCCGCATTCTATCGAGCCGAGGAGGGAAGCTCGACGGAGAAGGTGTTCTGGTCATAATACGCTGAGGCCGGACACCCCGTGCCCCTGAGCGACCAGCTGAAGCAACTGGTCGAGCTCCACAAGGCGGCCGAACAGGCCATGAAGGGCCTCCTAGTTCGGCTGTGGCCTGGAGAGGCTCTGCCTGGGAGCTATTTCAGGCTGGTGCGGCAGCTGGTGGAGGTCTGTCCGAGGCTTGAAGACAATAAGCGCTCCGTATGCATTGAAGGTGCCCATAGGGCCCTTGCCCGTGCTAAGGTGCACTGGGGCAAGCTGGATGTGGAGAAGCTTGTGAAGGACGGGCCACCGCCGGGGAAAGAGCATCGCAAGCCCGAGAATTATTATAAGGATGTTCTGAAGGGTGCCCGCCTTGTTGCAGATGAATGTACCAAGGATGTATTTTTTGAGTAAAACCCGCTCGTGTTATCCTGTGCGCTGAAAACTTGTTCATATGCGCTAAGCAATGCTGCTTGAATTTAAAATATTACCTTCTGTGCGGCTGTTTATCAATACTAAGAGATGGCGAGTCGTCGGCTTCTGCCCCCATGCCGCTAGTGCTGGGGTGTTCGGGGATAAACTTGGGCGCTCTTTTTCCCATATTTGGGTCCTTCGAGGGAGGCGCTCAGCCCAATGAACGAGGCAATCGGACCATAATGCGTGAACACTCTCACTTAGCCATAGAATTCTATCATTTTAAATTTCGGCGAAGCCCCTAGTATTCGGAAGACCGATTTTGGGGCGCTATCCACGCCTTGGCCGGACAGAGCCGACTCCTTGCCCGAAGCGGCATAAGTCTTTAGGGACTCGAAAAAACCTCTCGAACGGTGACCAGCTCTCGCTTCATCATGACAGTCAGGTTTAGCTTTCTCCACTGAGGTGCTCGGCCCAACTCAACTAGGGCACAATCGCAGTGGTTCTCCTAGTGCTACCTTAGCCGATATAGCGGAACATAAGGCACCAAAACATAGGAGCCGGGCAAACCCAACTATTGACCCAAGACATGATTCGGAGCCGATGCATATAATGCTATAAGTTCGGGGTGCCGCACTTGTTGAAGTGTTCGGACTTCTCACACCATGTTGATGGGTACTGAAGCCCCTGGCGTATTTTGGCCATACCAAAGTGTACGGGTGCGACATGTCATTAAGGAACATATATATATTAAAAAAAGGTAAATGCAAAAAATAGACAAAAGCTATGCATTGTTCATGAGAATAGCTGCAGTCAAAGCAGAGTGATACAAGTGTTGCGATAACGAAAAGTTGGACTATTTAACATGTCTGCTTCAAGGGCAAGCTGCTGGATAGTATGCGAAACAGGTATACTGCTCGTGATAGAGACCACCTGGGATTTCCGTAGTGCGACATGGCTTGTCTGCTTCCCTGGTCCTTGCATCGTTTGTGCGGCAAGTGAACTGCCGAACAAGCCTTTCGAAGAGTAGAGTCCTGGAAGTAAGAGGAAAGTATAAAAAAAGTCGGCAGCCCCTGGTGCGGTTTAAGCCGTGTTTTGGGCGTGCCGTGATGGTGCCCCTCCCCCTATGCCCATGGTATTTCTAGGGCGTAGTTATGTACGCGAAGTACTGGTGTTGCCTTTTTGCGGGGGTTGGGGTTGGGGCCGTATTGCTACGCCTGCTCAGAACGTGCCAGGTGGTCTTGTTGCAAGCTACTCCGGGCGCGCTTGACTGTGTCCGGACATTTAATGGCCGGACTGGAGAACTGCCTGGAGAGGCTGCTTTGTACTTCCGCTGTAAGGGCCGCCGTGTGCTCCTCCGTCCGGAGGGAGCGTTCGGTGTTTCCATTGATCGTAATTACTCCTCGAGGGTCTGGCATCTTGAGCTTAAGGTATGTGTAGTGCGGGACCGCATTGAACTTGGCGAATGCGGTTCGCCCGAGCAGTGCGTGGTAGCCACTGCGGAACGGGACTATGTCGAAGATTAACTCCTCGCTTCGGCAATTATCCGGAGATCCGAAGACCACTTCAAGTGTGACTGAGCCTGTACAGCTGGCCTCTACACTTGGTATTACGCCTTTAAAGGTCGTTTTGGTGGGCTTAATCCTCGAGGGATCTATGCCCATTTTCCGCACTGTATCCTGGTAAAGCAGGTTCAGGCTACTGCCGCCGTCCATAAGGACTCTAGTGAGATGAAATCCGTCAATAATTGGGTCGAGAACCAATGCGGCGAATCTGCCATGACGGATGCTAGTGGGATGGTCTCTTCGATCAAAGGTGATCGGGCAGGAGGACCATGGGTTGAACTTTGGGGCGACTGGCTCTACCGCGTATACGTCCCTTAACACGCGCTTCCGCTCCCTCTTGGGGACGTGGGTGGCGTATATCATGTTCACCGTCCACACTTGTGGGGGAAAACCCTTCTGTCCATTGTTGTTTGGCGGCCAGGGCTCCTCGTCGTCATCGCTATGCAGCCCCTTGTGTTCATTGTCGGCGCTTAATCTGCCTGCCTGCTTGAACACCCAACAGTCCCTGTTGGTGTGATTGGCCGGCTTTTCGGGGGTGCCATGTATTTGGCACAAGTGGTCGAGTATTCGGTCCAAGCTGGACGGGCCCCTGGGATTCCTTTTGAATGATTTTTTCCGCTGACCAGATTTAGAGCCTCTGAATCCGGCATTAACTGCCGTATCCTTAGCATTGTCACCGTTGATGCGGCGCTTCTGTTGGTTGCGACGCGACCTGCCACTACTGTCCCTGGTGTCCGAACGACCAGGGTTCTTGGTCATATTGTTGCTCTGAGCAAGCCAACTGTCTTCTCCCGCGCAAAAGCGGGTCATGAGTGCCGTGAGTGCTGCCATAGATTTCGGCTTCTCTTGTCCTAGGTGCCGGGCAAGCCACTCGTCATGGATATTATGCTTGAAGGCTGCTAAGGCCTCTGCGTCCGGACAGTCGAGTATTTTTTTCTTTGTTAGGAACCGTGTCCAGAATTGCCTGGCCGATTCGTCTGGCTGCTGAATTACGTGGCTTAGGTCGTCAGCGTCTGGGGGTCGCACATAAGTGCCCTGGAAATTGTCGAGGAATGCGGCTTCCAGGTCCTCCCAACAGCTGATTGACCCTGTTGGAAGGCTGTTAAGCCACTTCCGGGCTGGTCCTTTAAGCTTGAGTGGGAGGTATTTGATGGCGTTTAAATCATCGCCGTGGGCCATGTGGATATGAAGGAGATAATCCTCGATCCATACCGCGGGGTCTGTTGAGCCATCATATGATTCGATGTTTACGGGTTTGAAACCCTCGGGGATTTGATGATCCATTATTTCGTCTGTGAAGCACAATGGGTGTGCGGCGCCTCTGTAATGGGCGATATCATGACGTAGCTCCAATGAGCTTTGTCTACTGTGTTCGGCCCTGCCGAATTTGTGGCCAGCGTGACGGCTGTCGTCTCGAGCCGTGGGGTGCCTCCGTGATCCGTAGATCGATCTTGTTTGCTTTGTCTTGTCCTCCAACATGTCTTGTAAGTCCGACGCATATTCCCGTGCCTTGGTACGGGGTGCGGCTTGGGTGGAGGGCCATGAGGCCTCTCTGTCGCGGCCACGAGGTGGCCTGTCGGCCGCATCGAGTGCTTCCTCCTCTAATCGGGGTAGCAACCTGCGCTTCGGGTAGCACTTGGAGGGGCGTTCGGGTTTATGCTCTTCGGCCGCAAGGACTTCAGTCCATCTATCGACTAGCCCATCTTGATCAGCTTTAAGCTGTTGCTGTTTTTTCTTGAGGCTTCTTGCCGTGGCCATAAGCCTAAGTCGAAAACGCTCTTGTTCGACGGGATCCTCTGGCACGGCGAATTCTTCGTCGTCGAGGCTTGCCTCGTCTTCGGAGGGAGGCATACAATTATTGTCCTCGACCTCTCTGCCGACCGCTCTCTCATGAGGGCTGGTTTCTCCATCCTCCTGTGCTAAATCTTGCTCGGGGGGATGTTCTTTGGCGCTTTTCGGGGTATTATTATCTCCCGTGCTGGAATCGCCGTTTTTGTGTTGGCGGGATTTTGAGCAGCGCCGCTGACGCCGACGCTTTTGCTATTTCTTGGAGGGGTCATCCTCCGCTGTTCGCCCTCTCCCCCTTTTGGGGTGTCCACCATGTATATGTCATATGACGAGGTGGCTTTCCAGGGTCTAGTGGGTGCTGGTTCTTCATCATCTCCTTCATCGGTGTCCATACCGTCGATGTCTTCGGAGTCGAAGTCTAGCATGTCGGTTAAGTTGTCGACAGTGGCTACAAAGTGGGTGGTGGGTGGGCTTTGAATTTCTTCATCATCCGTACCCCAAACTTGCTGACCGTAGTCCGGCCAGGGCTCTCCTGACAAAGAGAGAGACTTCAGTGATTTCAGGATATCGCCGAAAGGCGAGTGCTGAATGACGTCCGCGGCCATTAACTCCATGATCGGCGCCCAACCGGATTCACTTGGCAGGGGCGCGGACAGTTCGGAGTCTGGAGAAGAATCCGGTTCCATGGAGTCACGAGTCTTACAGAGTACGGGGCTGGTGTTCGGCTCAACCGCCATTGGGATCGCAGCCCCCGAGGTGGCGTCCAGCCGCCCATCCTCGATCGGCGCGGTCGGCTCCGAACTAGGGGTCGGAGCCGATGCGGGTGCGGCCTCCAGGGCTCTGTTCGGCGGCAGAGGTAGATCATGCTCGTCGAGACAATGCGGCGCGCTCGGCAGTGGTTCGAATCCGTTGAAGATCAAGTCCCTGCGGATGTCGGTCGTGTAGTTTAAACTTCCGAACCTGACCTGACGGCCAGGGGCGTAGCTTTCGATCTGCTCCAGATGGCCAACTGAATTGGCCCGCAGTGCGAAACCGCCGAAGACGAAGATCTGTCCAGGGAGGAAGGTCTCACCCTGGACTGCATCGCAGGATTGATGGTCGTAGGAGCCATCGAGCCTGACGGCGACGACACAGAGGAACTCTCAATGAAAGCACCAATGTCGGTGTCAAAACCGGCGGATCTCGGGTAGGGGGTCCCGAACTGTGCGTCTAGGCTGGATGGTAACAAGAGGCAGGGGACACGAAGTTTTACCCAGGTTCAGGCCCTCTTGATGGAGGTAAAACCCTACGTCCTACTTGATTAATATTGATGCTATGGGTATTACAAGAGTTGATCTACCACGAGATCAGAGAGGCTAAACCCTAGAAGCTAGCCTATGGTATGATTGTTGATGTGTATGTTGTCCTACGGACTAGAAACCTCCGGTTTATATAGACACCGCATAGGGTTAGGGTTACATAGAGTCGGTTACAATGGTAGGAGATCTGAACATCCGTATCTCCAAGCTTGCCTTCCACACCAAGGAATGTCCCTTCCGGACACGGGACAGAGTCTTCAATCTTGTATCCTCATATTCCAGGAGTCCGGCTGAAGGTATAGTTCGGCTATCCGAACACCCCCTAATCGAGGACTCCCTCAACGGGCAAGGGCCCTACGGGCACCCTCAATGCAGGAAGAGCGCTTGATGACTTCGAGCCTTGGACAGGCCTCCACCAGCTACCGCACCAGCCCAAAATAGCTCCCAGGCAGAGCCTCTCCAGGCCACAACTGAACTATGAGGCCCTTCATGGCCTGTTCGGCCACCTTGTGGAGTTCGACCAGTTGCTTCAGCTGGTCGCTCAGGGGCACGGGGTGTCTGGCGTCAGCGTGCTGAGACCAGAACACCTTCTCTATCGAGCTGCCCTCCTCGGCTCGATAGAATGCGGCGGCATCGGACACACTCCGGGGAAGATCTACAAACGCTCCTCGAGAGCTCCGGATTCGGGTAAGTAACAAGTAACTCACGTTTATGTGTTTGCTTTGCATAAAGAATACCTTACCCACCACTATCTTCTTCACCTCATCCAACTCCTGGAGGGTCTTCTGGGATTCGGCCTTGGCAGACTTGGCATTTTTAATAGCCGCCGCGAGCTCGGACGCTCGTGTCTTTGAGTCAAGCTCCAAACTCTCATGTTTTTTCATGAGAACCTGGAGCTCTAGCTGTACCTTGCCAACATGGGCCTCGTACTCCTCCCGCTCGGTGCGCTCCATGGTCGTCCTCTTCTCGGCCTCGACCAGCGCTTGCTTAAGGGTCACCACCTCAGACGTGGCCCCTACAATAGCCATGATAATCCTGTCATTTTTTGCAATTGCACCTTTTTATATATATTTAAACAAGGTATTTCTTACCTTCATTGTCCTCGAGCTGCTTCTTGGCACACCCGAGCTCTAGCTCGGACTGCTCGAGGTTCTGCTTTAGCATGTCCACTTCTGCAGTTAGTGCGGCGGACGCAAGCAGAGAAGCCTGCATACGCATATTGACTCCTTTTTGTTAGACTCCTGTGAATTTTGTTTGATCCTCTATTCGGCCTTTCTTCCCGAATGCCAAAAAGAGCATCAGGGGCTACAGTCTATGCGGTAATATTATTTACACATTCTTTACTTACCTCAAAGCCTGTTAAAAGGCTAGTACAAGCTTCAGTTAGTCCGCTCTTGGCGGACTGAACCTTCTGGACCACCGCACTCATAATGGTGCGGTGCTCCTTGTCGCTGGAGGCGCCTTGGAGCGCCTCCAACAGATCATCCGGCGCCTCCGGTTGGACGGGGGTCACCGGCATAGTGGGCTTGCTCCTCTTGGAAGGAGGTCGCTCGCCGGACTCTGGAACATTTGAAGGTTCCGGAGCGGTGTCCGGCCTTGAGCCGGACTTGGAGCCATGGGAGGTTTTATCCCCTTTACTCCTGGAGTCCGGGAGGTCGCCTTGTGGCGCCTCCAGGACCACCTCCTCCCGGCTTGGAACCTATTGAGACAACACTTCGGCGTCGTCCGTAGGGCGGGGGGAGGATGCCATCGGAAGCGAATTCACATCCGACGAGTCCAGTGAACCGCTCGACGACGCGTTGAGCCGGTCTTTGGGTGGGCTGCATAATCATATTCGACATAAGGGAAAGTTGTGCAACAAAGTAATACTATGAATTACTCTGGTATCCGGATACTTACGATTTCGCCAGGGGCTTGGCCCTGAGCGGCCACTCCTCTCCGCCGTCGTCGGCGTCGGTGGAGTAGTCCGGAGGAAGGGTTTTCCCCTTCTTGGACCCTCCGGCCTCCCCAGAGAGGGCGGCCTTCCTTTTCTTCTCTCCTCCCGCTGGAGGGGGAGAGGTCTCTTCTTCTTCCTCCTCGTCTTCACGGGAGGAATGAGCCTCGGAGTCGTCGGATGATGAATCCGACACCTCCTGGCGCCGGGCACTCTTTCGAGTCCCCGTAGCCTTCTTCGTGGCCTTCTTATCCGGCACCACATAGGGTGCCGGAACCAGCAGCTTCGCCAAGCGAGCGTCCGCTGGGCCTTCGGGCAAAGGAGCCAGATAGTTGATCTGTCCAGACGTCTCCTGCCAATCCTGTCAAAGGTAAGGGAGTTTAGATCCCGCATGGAGTCAAACTATGAAAAACTGATACCCTGTAAAAGGAAAAAAATAGCTTACCGCATGAGCGTGGCGCTGTGTACTGAATCCGCGATCCTCGGTAGCGGATGCGGGGGCCTCGGCACCCTTGAAAAGCACCTTCCAGGCATCGCACGTCGTGCCGAAGAGCCTGCTCAGAGTTTGGTGCCGCCACGGGTCGAACTCCCACAGGTTGAAAGCCCGTTGTTGACACGGGAGGATCAGGCGGATGAGCATAACCTGGACTACATTGACAAGTTTGAGCTTCTTGTCCACCAGGGTTTGGACGCATGTTTGCAGTCCGGTCATCTCTCCTTTTTTACCCCACGACAGGCCCGTCTCCTTCCAGGAGGTGAGCCGCGTAGGGGGTCCGGATCGAAACTCGGGGGCTGTGACCCATTCGGGGTCGCGCGGCTCGGTGATGTAAAACCACCCCGATTGCCACCCCTTCAGGGTCTCCACAAAGGAGTCCTCGAGCCATAAGACGTTGGGCATCTTGCCCACCATGGCGCCTCTGCACTCCGCCTGGTTGCCGCGCACCACCTTTAGCTTGACATTGAAAGTCTTGAGCCATAGGCTGAAATGGGGGCGGATGTGGAGGAAGGCCTCGCACACGACGGTAAACGCCGAGATGTTGAGGACAAAGTTCGGGGCCAGATCATGGAAATCCAGGCCATAGTAGAACATGAGCCCCCGGACAAATGGGTGAAGAGGGAAGCCCAGTCCGTGAAGGAAATGGGGGAGGAACACCACCCTCTCATGGGGCCTAGGGGTGGGGATGAGCTGCCCCTTTTCGGGAAGCCGGTACGCGATGTCATTAGACAAGTATCCGGCCTTCCTCAGTTTTTTGATGTGTCCCTCCGTGACAGAGGAGACCATCCACTTGCCTCCCGCTCCGGACATGGCTGGAGAAGGTTGAGGTAGGGAGTGCGGACTTGGGCACTGGAGCTCGAGTGCGCGAGAATGGATAAGCAAGGGAGGAAGAAGGCGTAGGTGAAAAGGTGGATCCTTATCCCCTTATATGGGTGGACACAACTACGTATCCCCACCAGCCTGGTAAAACTCGCTTATCTCCAAGCGCCGTAATCAATGGCGCGGTTGGGTTACTCACGCCCGTATTGATGAGAATCCCGGAATAAGGGGACACGATCTTTGCTTTAACAAGACGTGCCAAGGAAACCGCCTCGCATGACGCGCTGAGGTGGGATAATAAAATGACTCGGATAAAGGCTTGGCCGTAGTGTGTCACAGTACGGAATACATCAGCAGATTAGATTTGTGTAAATGTTATTCTCTCTATGGCAATATGTGGAAACTTATTTTCCAGAGCCGGACACTATCTTTGTGTTCAAAATCTTCTATGAAGTACTTGGAGGAGGAGCCCGCCTTGCAATGCCGAAGACAATCTGCGCGGCGGACTCGTCATCATTGAAGCCTGGTTTAGGGGCTACTAAGGGAGTCCTGGATTAGGGGGTGTCCGGATGGCCGGACTATACCTTCAGCCGGACTCCTGGACTATGAAGATACAAGATTGAAGACTTCGTCCCGTGTCCGGAAGGGACTTTCCTTGGCGTGGAAGGCAAGCTTGGAGATACAGATATACATATCTCCTACCATTGTAACCGACTTTGTGTAACCCTAACCCTCTCCGGTGTCTATATAAACCGGAGGGTTTTAGTCTGTAGGACAACATACACAACAACAATTATACCATAGGCTAGCTTCTAGGGTTTAGCCTCTCCGATCTCGTGGTAGATCTACTCTTGTACTACCCATATCATCAATATTAATCAAGCAGGACGTAGGGTTTTACCTCCATCGAGAGGGCCCGAACCTGGGTAAAACTTCGTGTCCCTTGCCTCCTGTTACCATCCGGCCTAGACGCACAGTTCGGGACCTGGCCCCTACCCGAGATCCGCCAGTTTTGACACCGACAGTCGCGCCTACCACGACCGTCGCCTCGCTCGCACGGTCGCGCCCTTGGAGAACACGGTGCGTTAGGCTATCTGCTGTTGGCATGTCATACATAGTCATCACTTAGTCACTCATACAACAAGGTTAGCTATAAGGTTGGCTATAAGAGTATTTTTTTACTTCTCTCTATCTCTTTCTTCGTAGTATTTATTGCATTTGCCAAGGAGTGACCTATTCCAATGAAATGGTAGTCTCAAGTCATTAAAAGCATGCACACCCACATCTCTTATTGGTTGATATGTCAAGAAACAAGACACGATGTATGCACCGTGCCTAAGTGTTTTGGGATTATTTGGTTTTCGTGAGATGACTTGCACACCTAGACGGAGGGAGTAATTAACTTGCCACATCAGACTTTATGCCTATGTGGTAGGCTTAGCACCTCTATGAGCAAGTACAATAGTGGGCGATAAACCGGCATTTTTACATATGTGGAGGAAAGAGGCAAGGAAAAAGTGGAGTGGGCTCTCATGCAAGAGCCAGCCTCTACATGGTGGAGCATTGGGAGAGGCACCTGTATACCATGGAGGTGGTCAGGAATCGAGAGACTCACGCCGGTTGTAGGACCGCAGTTAAAATGATAAAATGGCAAGTCAAATCACGGGGCCCTACCTGTCCAGCAGTAACTCGCTGTCAAATTACACAGCCCTACGTTTGCAGCAACCTAGTCCCTCATCTTCTCGCGTCTCTATCTAACTGTCTAGGCGGAACTGCCCCGCCCTCGACTTTTAAATAGTACAGTATACTAATTTTGTATCCATGGATTGCGCCATGGAGCAAAGCCTCAAGAAAACGGCGGTACACATGTACAAAGTATACAACACGCCCGCCATGTTCACGTCCACCCCAGACGGTCGGTCGGTCTGGCACGCCGCTCTCTGAATGGAACACGCATCATATTGCGTTTGCACAGTCATGTGGGACCGCAATAGAGAACTGACCATAGGCACACTCCCCAGCCCCACAAGTCGGGTGAGTTAATAGAAGAGAGAGACGAGCGATAGTACTAGAGAAGTGTTGTACACACGTTGGTGCCTGGACGACCCCTGCATGACATGGAAGATCAGTTCGTCCATGCATGTGACCAGACTCCAGCAGACACGCCTGGATTGGATATCGTCTACATATCGTGCAGGCTGTGTTGTACAGGGTTGTAGTTCCGATGAGAAATCTAAAAAAAGGTTTCTTGTCATCTCGCAATATTAGGTGTCATGTGCTTCGGATCACTGCGAGGGTTAAACAGCGACAACTCAGTTCCTCCACGACGTTGGTCATTGGGGACACATGCATGAATACTACTCGGTTTCCATCTAGGTCAAGCCGGCTATGTTAATTAGGACATCTATTGATGGACCCCTTTTCTACGAGTTTATCTTTAATTTGAGCTTTGATCCTCATCTAGTTTGTCCGTCAGGATTCATGTTGTCTCCTTTGGGTAGTGAGGTTATGGTTTCTTGTCATGTGGCATTTTTTCGTGTTATATGTTATAATCCAGTGCTTCAGATCAAAATGACGACAACTGCGCCTCCGGGGCAGGTGCATGAAGACTTCTCGACAGTCATTGACGAGGTCAAGCCAGCTCCGGTAGACAACAGAAAACTAGTACTCCACTATATAGGCAGGAGCCTCCGCGCTTGCTTGCTAGTGTTGCTCTCTTCACACTGTCTTGTCCTCTCCAGATGTAAACATGATAGCGGTGGCCACACACACACTCTCTCTCTACTCACCGCTGGTCACAGATCCAGCCAGATCCTCTCTGCCGGGGAAGGTGAGAAGGTGCAACGTTCATGCGATCGTCCTCGGCGACGGCTCTTACCCACTGCCGGCGCGTCCCGATCGGCTTGCCTTGCCGTTCTCTCCCAAGCAATGCTGGCTAGGGAGGGCTTCCGACCCCTTCTTCCTCGATGTCGTAGTGTGGGCAGATCCGGCCTCCCACCGCCCACCTAGCGACATCCCGGCGACCCTCAGGTATAACTTCCTTCGAAACCTCCTTGCTCTACTTCCCGAGCTCCTGACGTCGCTGCATTTGTATCTTTTACTATTTCCCAGGCCACCTCGTAGATATGATCGATCGGCTATTTGAAAGCCACCTAAATTTTGACTATTAAGAGGGAAAAGTAGTTCATGCACTCGAATCCAGTACTACTTGGTTCAAACAAGGAAGAAAGGGGTGGGGGTGGGGGAAGATCTGTTACCTGAATCTAGGACTTGGTCGAAAGAGGAAATAATGGGGGCAAAAAGTAGCAGAGACTGGCTATCCAACCGGTGTCTTGGTCTAATAGGGAAATAAAAGGAAACACAGTACAATCTCAATATAAACCCGATCTATTGGTTGAAAAAGGAAAGAAAGTGGGGACTGGGGGACAAGTCAACAGAGTAAGTCTAGCACTAGATTTGCTAGCCTCACACAATATAAGGTGGCTATATCGAACAAATATGGGACCAAACCAGATATCATGTTATGATGTTTGTTGCCCCGAGCCACTCTTATGTAATGCCACTTGTAAAATGTAGTAGTCGCACCGTTAAAAGTAAAGACACATTAAACCAATGTTTTTTTCAATGTAATGCCTCCAGTAATATGAATCAATGGCACTTTTTTCATGTCCTACTAAATTTCCCATTAAGATAAGTTGCTTCTTTTCATTAGAAATGCAACTATCCTGGTCCACCTACTCTCCCGTGCCCAAATACCGACTTTGTAGCAGCTGTTAATGTAATGTTACCGGTAAAATGAAGCAATGGCACCATAAAAGTAATGTCGTATTTAACAGTTGTCATAGTTAATCCTAATGCCCACACTAATATTTAGCAATGCAGCTGCTTTGGAAGTTGCTACTGTCCTTGTAGGATTGCCATTTAGATAAGGAACATGCTTCTTTTCATTTGATGTATGTTTCATCACTTGTTTGTCACCCTCCTTTCCACCTTTTTGTGCAAACAGAGACATACATTTCACGCTTGATCTTAGTTGAACTGCACAAATGATATCCAAATTATAGTTGAACATTCCAGGAGCTTCACAACCAACCTTGATGTTGCTCAATTTTATTGCAACTAATGAAGAACAAGCTCTGTGGGTTTCGTTTTCTAATGGAAATGGAACCGGGGGCTGAAGCCCTTTTCTTAAAAAAATGAAGAAGAAGCTGCTAGGTCATGGGACATTGCTTCATTTTAGGTGAACTGCACCAAAAGGTTCCATGAATTGAATCATCCATGTTGGTGACTGGTGTCATCCCTTCTACGATGGCGTTGACTGCAGATATGGTTCCCATCACGAGGTATGTGGATTTTTGGTCTGAACGTTTGCCAAAGATCCTGCATGTTGAGTCTGCTCTTGTGCTACTGTTTTGGCACTGCCATGATAAAGTAGTAATATTATTGTTTTGCACCTGGAAATATTAATTTGAGGCAAAGTTTTGGCACCGCTAGTGCCACTGATTTTTTTTATATATCGAAAGAGGGGGTTTACTCTGATTTTATTAAAGAAACCCTACAATAGAGAACCATTATCCGACAACATCTCAGTGTAAACGGGCAGTTATGCAACTACTACTAAACCGGACTGAGTACTAGCAGGAGACAAGTTCGCCACATAAGCTAGGCAGGTAGGGGGACACAGCACCAGCTCGACCAAGTTTGGATTACACCCCAAATGCTACCACAGAAACATCAGGGGGGAAGATAGAGCCAGCTTCAGCATCCCAGTCTAAGCACCCCCGGCCTCCATCCTTGCAACTCATGGTACACCATGTTTGCCACCTGCTCGACCCTAGTGCCACTGATAAAATGAAGTAATAATACAGTTAAAATAGAGCGAGTGTCATATCTATCATTTCATTTTCAATGTAGATAAAGAAAGTGCTTCTTTTTGTTAGTATATGTTTCATCAACGAGTCCCACTGTTAATGTTGAAGCGTTTTTGCAAACTGGGGTGCTTAATTTTAGTTGATCTGCACAAAAATAGAGATTGGAATGTCTCAAGGCCCCTCCTTGTACTACCACTGTACACTGATGTTCATCACTGGCAGAAGGTGTATCGGGGAGACTTGGGTTGATTTCTAGTATGAGGCGTACTGTATGAGGCGTCGCAGGGCCCATCTCGCCCTCGCAACATGGCATACTATGATAATATCGCAATATTTTCTTATATTTATTAGTGTATGTTCCATCAACTAGTGCCACTATAATGTAATCACGCCTTTTCATTATCTGTGCAAACAGGGTTATTCAGCTGCATTTTGGTGGAATTGCACAAATGTACGGATGTAACCGGCATATATGCAGAATGTGAGGTGCCAAGTAAAAATTACCGACACCAACCCTACTCCATCTAAGCATTGGCATCCACCACCACCAATGGGATGTGTGGCGCTCACTGTGGACGGATCTTTCTCGGCAGCAAATCCTCTAACCAAATACTAGTAGCTTAGACTTCAAAAAAATACTAGTAGCTTATATTGGCAGTTTTCTAGGGAGTAATATTTTCTGAAAGAAGCACCAATCTATTTTTCTTTATTTGTACACAGTGTCACAACTTTGAACCAAAGGTCCAGAGCTATTTTAGGGTGATTGGCGTAGTACTCGGAGACTGATTGTAAGTGTGATTTTTATTAGCTGTCACACTGATTGTAAGCATGAGCAGATGGAAGATTAGGTTAGTGCGAAGCTTACCTTAAACCCTACCGACGCCGTTGAAATGAGGCGAGCGTCAAGGGAACCGTGGAGAACGGCGAGGAAGGGATGTCGCTCCATCCGGCCTCCTCTTGCGGTGGTAGAACGAATACTCATGTGGCTCCGGCTGGCTCTGCACCCTCACGAACGGCACACCATACTCGATCGATTCGTTATCCTCTGGGTGCTCATCCTTCGACCTATATGCCCACCACCTCCTCCTGACTTTTGCCTCGGGCGAATCTGTCTCCTCCATCGCCCAGAGGAGGTACTCGATGAACTCGAAGGACTGCGGCGTGACTACCGCCGAGGAGTACATCGCCGCCCTCATCGCCGCCGTCTTGCTCTTTAGCATACATTGCCACATGGCCCTCACCGTCCTCGAAATCTCTCATTGTCAAACCAAGTAAGGATCTCCTTCAACTTGGCTAACTTTGCCTAGTCGCCGCTGGTGATCTACCTGATTCGCTGCTGCATCCTCTCCATAGATGTCCTTCCGAGTGGTCCGGCGCGAGATTTGGAAGATGGGAGGAGAGATGGTGATTTTGCAATAGAGAAGAGGGAGAGGTGAGATGGTGGTTTTGGAATGGAGATGATGGAGAGGAGAGGGGGTGGTTTTGCAATGGAGAAGAGGGAGAGGCGAGACGGTGGTTTTGGAATGAAGATGATGGAGAGGAGAGGTTTCCCTGCCTTTCGGTCGCTGACAGGTGGGCCCCGTGCTTGTTGGGACCCATGTGTCAGTGTCTCAATGGCAGGATGGGTTATGTCAGGGGATCCTCGTCCGAGAAGAGAGGAGGTGGTTTTGCAATGGAGAAGAGGGAGAGGCGAGGCGGTTGTTTTGGAATGGAGATGATGGAGAGGGGAGGAGGTGGTTTTGCAATGGAGAAGAGGGAGAGGAGCTTAGGGTTGTTAGTATTTGCAGGTTGTGAATTGTGTTTTGTGTTGTGTATTTTGAGAGTACTTTCAGATATGAATGTCTTCTGAATTTCAGATTTGCAGTATTGAGCATGTGAAGTATTTTATGAATTCTAGAGATCTATTTTTAGCACTTAAAAATGTAGTTTCATAGGAGTATAAAAGTGCAGGCAATGTGATTCTCAGAGAAGAAACTGCAGGTTTTAGTTTTAGATAAGAAACTACAGGTTCAGTTTCGGATAAGAAACTACAACTTTCAGAGGCAGAGCATTTATATTAACATGACCTTTTCAAACAGGGTTAACATCATTTGGAAGTTTTATTCATGGTCAAAAATGGAACTACCAGCCAGTTAACATCATGCTGATCAACATTCATGCATAGCACATCTGCATATGATGCACAGTCAAAAAGGTATGCTATTTTCAAAATACCCACACAATGTCGAGTGTGCGAAAAACAAAGAAAACGAGGGGCGACGTTTTGGCAAGTGTTGGCAGTGGTGTGAATAGATGACAATGGGGACCCACATGTCAATAATGGCAGAGGAAAAAAATGGAAATATTTTCCCTGCATCAGGTGGAATCGAACCCGGGCGGAAGAGCTGTCGCCTGTCGGGTAGTGTCACTTGGCCACTGGGGTAGTTCAGTACTTTTGTTACAAATAGGGCACTGCCTCAGGTGGTCCGTTCTCCTCCTGCGCCTTTGTGCGCTCGACACAGCATCGCTGTCTGCCATTGTGAACATGCTGAACAAATGAGAGGAATCTGGAGAGGACTGTACATGGAGAGGCAGACAGCCGAGGCCCACCAGGTCTATGGCCAAACGCAAGCAAGTGCCTCATCGAAAAAATACTTCCTCCTAATGTTATACTGACGTTGGGGCCCACGAGTTTGTCAACATAGTTACTTTTTTAGGTGCTTCAACGTAGTTACTATAAGAGATAAATTCCCAACGAAGCCGGGGAGCTGGCAGGTATTATTTAATATCACTGGGGCAGCAAGTATCAGCTGGGTTTTGGGCCGCCCCCTCTAGGCTTTCTGTTTTAACATGTGCAGCCCACGACCTGCCGGTTCGTATTTTTTTAGGGTCATCATGTATCGACCGGCCTATGGACCTCCCATCCGAGGTTTTATTTTTCCTGAAACATCAGCAACCCAATTTATGTATTTTTTTGAAGAAAACGCAGAGGTCTGTTCTATTTTTCTATATAAGAATAGGAACGCCTAGTCGAACTTATGTTTCCCTTCTAACTATATTATATATATTTAAATTATTTTATATGTTATTATATATTATTGTTATTGTCATCATATATTTAACAAATACTTACATATGTAAGAAAACAATATCCCACATCTTATCAACTTATAAAAATAATTTCTTAACAATAAAATCCTGGATTTTTTTGGCAATGAAAATCCTGGTGATTGTGTACAAAAGCTTGGTAAGATTTAAGGACCAATGTAATAATAAATCACTTATTATTTAAATATATTTATAACAAAATGCTCAGCCCCTATTTATTTTCTAATAACATTGCTGCGCCCAACCCAACATTATAATTAGAATCAGCCCAGCAAAATCATGTATATCGAGAAAGTGCAAAGGGCTTGTAATTGTTTAGGAAAAAATAAATGGGCCGCATGGATGCTACATTATTTGTTCACCCAGCCCAGCAAATGGAATTTAATTCTAAAAAAAGAGATCAAATTGACTGTAAATTCTGAAAAATGGGTGGAATACGTGCCACATTTTTGGAGGCTGAAATGTGGGCCAATAGGTCGAAACCAACGCAAGTTGTTGTCAACTTAGTCAACAAATGATTTTGACATCGTTAGCCGTTGAATTTACATCCAACAACCGACATCCATCTTCAATCTCTCATCTTCTTCCTCCAGCACCGTCGGGACCACCTGCTCCCGCCTCCTGCTGCTAGCGGCTCTGCTTGGCACGCTTCGCTGTGAAACGCTACCCCACCGTTGGCCAGGCCATCCCTCCACCCCTCCACACCTCCTGTTCTTCTCCACCTACTGCCGAACCACACCGCACCAGAACCAGTTAACCCTTGTACACCTCTCCGTCTGCGACTCTACTCCCGCATCTTCCCATCAGCCGCTCGTTGCTGTCCGGGGCCTCGTCGTCGTCCACCACCTTGGATGCGCTCGGCGCAGAGTGGTCAATGTGGTCAACGAACGACATCCATCGGAAGTAGACTGTGCGTGGAGAGGCTGACAGCTGGGTCCACGGCCGCACGCAAGGAAATGCCTCCTTATTACGCGCAAAATAATGATTCCTCCACCCGACAGCTAGGACCCACCGGAAGGGCCTCTGTATTTCACGAAAAAAATGTCCCCCCACTGACAGGTCATACCCACCAGTTATATCTTTGCACGCAAGGAAGTGCCTCCTTATTACGCACAAAAAAATGAATACCCCCATGCTAGCTGGGACCCACCATAGTGGGAGGATGACTTGTGGGCCCACTAAGTTGACGGGGACGGAGGGCTTTGTCAACTTAGTCAATATGAACGATTCTAGCTCCAGTGACCGTACAATGTCCATCCAATGGCCCTAGTGCTTCTTCAAGCTCTGGTCTTCTTGCTCCAGCAGCCCAAACCAGCACGGTCATGCCACGTGCTCCTGCCTCCCGTGGCCGGCTGTGATGCCGCGGATGCCTCAACGCTGCTTACAACTCCCACTGCTGGCTGGCCATCCCTCCACTCACCCACACCCCCTGTTATTCTGCGACGATGGCAGCCTCAGACCGCAGCCGAACCAGTGAACCCTTGTACTCCTCTCCGCATGGGCAACCACTGCCGCGTCTTCCCCGACTCCGCTTCGTCCCCTTCCTAGGCCTCGCCGTCGTCCACCGCTCTGGTGCTCTCGGCGCGGCGTGGTCAACATGGTTAAGGAACAACTTCCATCGGAAGAGTACTGTACATGGAGACACTGACAGCTGGGTCCACGGCCGCAGCAAGGAAGTGCCTCCTTATTACGCGGAAAATAATGATTCCTCCACCTGACAGTAGGGACCCATCGGACGGGCCACCGTATTTCACGAAAAAAACGTTTCCACCCTGACTGCTTGGACCCACCAACTACATCTTTGCATGGAAGGAAGTGCCTGACAGTCGGGACCCACCTGGTCGAATCGTACGTAGCATTGTCATTCTGGTCGCGAATGTGTACGTGCATACTGGTCGATGTAGAGGCGCGCACGTGTCATAGTTGAGGCGCACACATAGCATGTACACGTACGTATAACGGCCAGGGTGCAAGAAAGAAAATACGGCCACGTACGTACATACGGGCGGGGTCTCGAACGCCTACTCGCGCATACGTACGGCCAGGGCTCGTGTACATGGTTGCGTCAGAACGGAGAAACTACACCGTCGTCGTGATCATGGGGAGGCAACCGGCTGGGTCGGAACGGAATGCGTCGTCATGTTCATCAGGAGCCAACCGGCTTGGATGGAACAATCAATCAAAACGAGGCCTGGCGTACCGCAGAACGGAGGAAACAGGCTTGTGTTCGACTGACCATGGTGGAAATGCGATCCTGTTCATCCGGAGGGGTCTGGGGTACCGCAAAACGGAGGAAACGGGCCTCCTATGGTCGAAACGGGGTCCTGTTGATCGGGAGGGGTGTGGCGTACCGCAAAATGGAGGAAACGGACTTGTGTTGGAGCACTACGGTCAAAACAGGGGTCCTGTTCATTAGGAGGGGTGTGGCGTACCGCAAAACGGGACTCCACAGGATAATGTTCATCTCCATCGTCGAGCTCCTCCAGCCTCCATGGGCTACTGTTCATCCACCGTCAACCTCCTCCAGCCTCCACCTGCGACTGTTCATCCACAGGCTCCTATTCATCCAGCCTCCACCGCACGCTCCTCCACCGTCTACTGTTCAACCAGCCCTCTCCACGGGGTCCTGTTCAACCAACCCTCCACCGGCTACTGTTCAACCACCCTCCACGGGGTCCTGTTTAACAAGCCCTCCACGGGGTCCTGTTCATCCACCAGCTCGATCGATCGGGGTCATGTTCATGCAGCGGCAATGGCCTCTACTACCACGGGGTCTGATGTCTACTACACAACCTTCTTCTTGTAGACGTTCTTGGGCCTCCAAGTGCAGAGGTTTGTAGGACAGTAGCAAATTTCCCTCAAGTGGATGACCTAGGGTTTATCAACCCGTGGGAGGCCTAGGATGAAGATGGTCTCTCTCAAACAACCCTGCAACCAAATAACAAAGAGTCTCTTGTGTCCCCAACACACCCAATACAATGGTAAATTGTATAGGTGCACTAGTTCGGTGAAGAGATGGTGATACAAGTGCAATATGGATGGTAGATATAGGTTTTTGTAATATGAAAATATGAAAACAACAAGGTAACAAATGTGAGCGAAAACGGTATTGCAATGCGTTGAAACAAGGCCTAGGGTTCATACTTTCACTAGTGCAAGTTCTCTCAACAATAATAACATAATTGGATCATATAACTATCCCTCAACATGCAACAAAGAGTCACTCCAAAGTCCCTAATAGTGGAGAACAAACAACGAGATTATGGTAGGGTACGAAACCACCTCAAAGTTATCCTTTCTGATCAATCTATTCAAGAGTCCGTAGTAAAATAACACGAAGCTATTCTTTCTGTTCAATCTGTCCTAGAGTTCGTACTAGAATAACACCTTAAGACACAAATCAACCAAAACCCTAATGTCAGCTAAATACTCCAATGTCACCTCAAGTATCCGTGGGTACGATTATACGGTATGCATCACACAATCTCAGATTCATCTATTCAACCAACACAAAGAACTTCAAAGAGTGCCCCAAAGTTTCTACCGGAGAGTCAAGACAAAAACGTGTGCCAACCCATATGCATAAGTTCACGAGGTCACTGAACCCACAAGTTGATCACCAAAACATACATCAAGTAGATCATGTGAATATCCCATTGTCACCACATATAAGCACATGCAAGACATGCATCAAGTGTTCTCAAATCCTTAAAGACTCAATCCGATAAGATAACTTCAAAGGAAAAACTCAATCCATTACAAGAGAGTAGAGGGGTAGAAACATCATAAGATCCAACTATAATAGCAAATCTCGCGATACATCAATATCGTGCCGAATCAAGAACACAAGAGAGAGAGAGAGAGAGATCAAACACATAGCTACTGGTACATACCCTCAGCCCCAAGGGTGAACTACTCCCTCCTCGTCATGGAGAGTGCCGGGATGATGAAGATGGCCACCGTAGAGGGATTCCCCTCTCCAGCAGGGTGCCACAACGGGTCTAGATTGGTTTTCGGTGGCTACAGAGGCTTGCGGCGGCGGAACTCCTGATCTAGGTTTCTTTCTGGAAGTTTGGGTATATACAAGAGGTGTTGGAGTCGGGAACAAGTCAGGGGGGTCCCCGAGGTGGCCATGAGGTAGGGGGGCGCACCCCCACCCTCGTGGTGGCCTCGGGACTCTTCTGGCCCATCTCCGGTACTCCATGGGCTTCTATTGGTCCAAAAATGATCTCCGTGAAATTTCAGGTCAATTGGACTCCGTTTGGTTTTCCTTTTCTGCGATACTAAAAAGCAAGGAAAAAACAGAAACTGGCACTGGGCTCTAGGTTAATAGGTTAATCCCAAAAATCATATAAGATACCATATAAATGCATATAAAACATCCTAGATGGATAATATAATAGCATGCAACAATCAAAAATTATAGATACGTTGGAGATGTATAAGGCATCCCCAAGCTTAATTCCTGCTCGTCCTCGAGTAGGTAAATGATAAAAATAGAATTTTTGATGTGGAATGCTACCTAACATAATTATCAATGTAATTTTCTTTGTTGTGGCATGAATATTCAGATCCATAAGATTCAAGACAAAAGTTTAATATTGACATAAAAATAATAATACTTCAAGCATACTAACCAAGCAATTATGTCTTCTCAAAATAACATGGCCAAAGAAAGCTAACCCTACAAAATCATATAGTCTGGCTATGCTCTATCTTCATCACATAAAATATTTAAAACATGCACAACCCCGATGACAAGCCAAGCAATTGTTTCATACTTTTCATGTTCTCAAACTTTTTCAATCTTCGCGCAATACATGAGCATGAGCCATGGATATAGCACTATAGGTGGAATATAATGGTGGTTGTGGAGACGACAAAAGGAGAAGATAGTCTCACATCAACTAGGCATATCAACGGGTTATGGAGATGCCCATCAATAGATATCAATGTGAGTGAGTAGGGATTGCCATGCAATGGATGCACTAGAGCTATAAGTGTATGAAAGCTCAAAAAGAAACTAAGTGGGTGTGCATCCAACTCGCTTGCTCACGAAGACCTAGGGCATTTTGAGGAAGCCCATCATTGGAATATACAAGCCAAGTTCTATAATGAAAGATTCCCACTAGTATATGAAAGTGACAACATATGAGACTCTCTATCATGAAGATCATGGTGCTACTTTAAAGCAAAAGTGTGGTAAAAGGATATTAGCATTGCCCCTTCTCTCTTTTTCTCTCATTTTGTTTTTTTGTTTTTTGGGGCCTTCTCTTTTTTATGGCCTCTTTTTTCTCTTTTTTATTTTTCGTCCGGAGTCACATCCCGACTTGTGGGGGAATCATAGTCTCCATCATCCTTTCCTCACATGGGACAATGCTCTAATAATGATGATCATCACACTTTTATTTACTTACAACTCAAGAATTACAACTCGATACTTAGAAAAAAATACGACTCTATATGAATGCCTTCGGCGGTGTACCAGGATGTGAAATGAATCAAGAGTGACATGTATGAAAGAATTATAAATGGTGGCTTTGCCACAAATACGATGCCAACTACATGATCATGCAAAGCAATATGACAATGATGAAGTATCATAATAAACGGAACGATGGAAAGTTGCATGGAAATATATCTCGGAATGGCTATGGAAATGCCATAATAGGTAGGCATGGTGGATGTTTTGAGGAAGGTAAATGGTGGGTTTATGGTACCGGCAAAAGTTGTGCAGTACTAGAGAGGCTAGCAATGGTGGAAGGGTGAGAGTGCGTATAATCCATGGACTCAACATTAGTCATAAAGAACTCACATACTTATTGCAAAAACCTATTAGTCGTTGAAACAAAGTACTACGTGCATGCTCCTAGGGGGATAGATTGGTAGGAAAATACCATCGCTCGTCCTCGACCACCACTCATAAGGAAGACAATCAAAAAATAAATCATGCTCCGACTTCATCACATAACAGTTCACCATACGTGCATGCTACGGGAATCACAAACTTTAACAAGTATTTCTCAAATTCACAACTACTCAACCAGCATGACTCTAATATCACCCTCTTCATATCTCAAAGCAATCATCAAGTATCAAACTTCTCATAGTATTCAATGCACTTTTATGAAAGTTTTTATTATACCCATCTTGGATGCCCATCATATTAGGACTAAATTCATAACCAAAGCAAATTACCATTCTGTTCTAAAAGACTCTCAAAATAATATAAGTGAAGCATGAGAGTTCATCTATTTCTTCAAAATAAAACCACCTCCGTGCTCTAAAAAGATACACGTGAAGCACTAGAGCAAATGACAAACTACTCCGGAAGATATAAGTAAAGATCAATGAGTAGTCGAATAATTGTGCAACTATGTGAAGACTCTCTAACATTTAATAATTTCAGATATTTGGATATTATTCAAACATCAAGCAAAACAAAATAAAAGAAAATGACGCTCCGAGAAAAACACATATCATGTGATGAATAAAAATATAGCTCCAAATTAAGTTACCGATGAACAAAGACGAAAGAGGGGATGCCATCCGGGGCATCCCCAAGCTTAGGCTCTTGGTTGTCCTTGAATATTACCTTGGGGTGCCTTGTGCATCCCCAATCTTAGGCTCTTGCCAATCCTTATTCCATAGTCCATCGAATCTTTACCCAAAACATGAAAATTTCACAACACAAAACTCGACAGAAAACTCATAAGCTCCGTTAGTATAAGAAAATAAATCACCACTTTTGGTACTGTTGTGAACTCATTCTTTATTTATATTGGTGTAATATCTACTGTATTCAAACTTCTCCATGGTTCATATCCTCTGATACTACTCATAGATTCATCAAAATAAGCAAACAACACTATGAAAACAGAATCTGTCAGAAACGGAACAGTCTGTAGTAATCTGTATCATTCGAATACTTATGTAAACCCAAGAATTCTGAAATAAATTTGTGGACGTGAGGAATTTGTCTATTAATCATCTGCAAAAAGAATCAACCTAAGCGCACTCTCCAGTAAAAATGGAAGCTAATATCGTGAGCGCAAAAGTTTCTGTTTTTTTTACAGCAAGATCGCGAAGACTTCACCCAAGTTTTCCCAAAGGTTCTACTTAGCACAAACACTAATTAAAACATAAAACCACATCTAAACAGAGGATAGATGAATTATTTATTACTAAACAGAAGAAAAAAGCAAAGAACAAAAATAAAATTGGGTTGCTTCCCAACAAGCGCTATCATTTAATGCCCCTAGCTAGGCATGATGATTTCAATGATGCTCACATAAAGGATAAGAATTGAAACATAAAGAGAGCATCATGAAGAATATGACTAGCACATTTAATTCTAACCCACTTCCTATGCATAGGGATTTTGTGAGCAAACAACTTGTGTGAACAAGAATCAACTTGCATAGGAAGGTAAAACAAGCATAACTTCAAGATTTTCAACACATAGAGAGGAAACTTGATATTATTGCAATTCCTACAAGCATATATTCCTCCCTCATAATAATTTTTAGTAGCATCATGAATTAATTCAACAATGTAACCATCACATAAAGCATTCTTTTCCTGATCTACAAGCATAGAAAATTTACTACTCTCCACATAAGCAAGATTCTTCCCAATCAGAATAGTGGGAGTATCATAAGAAACTCGAATAATATAAATTGTTTCCACATTAAAAGAGTAATGTTCAGAAAGAGGGTAATCATAATCATGACAAGTTTTATAAATATAATCGTCACTACTTTTTATAGCATAAGTGTCATCACAATAATCATCATAAGTAGCAACTTTGTTCTCATCATAATCAATTGAAACCTCTTCCAAGATAGTGGAATCATTACTAAATAAAGTCATGACCTCTCCAAATCCACTTTCATCAATATAACCATCATAAATAGGAGGCATGCTATCATCATAATAAATTTGCATATCAAAACTTGGGAGGTTAAATATATCATCTTCATGAAACATAGCATCCCCAAGCTTGGGCCTTTTCATATCATAAGCATAATCACTCTCATCATTAATAGTATGGATAGCACCAATAGTATAACAATTATCATCATCACAATGAGTAATAGGAGCAACATCATTTGGGAGAGATGCCTTTTTACCTTTTCTTCTCCGCTTTTTCTTTCTCTTCTTCACATCATGTGTGGGTTCAATCCTCCTTTTGGAGCTCCTTATTAATGAGATTGGTTGAATAGAAGGCTCCTCCTCGTTACCTAATTCTTCATAAGAAATAATAGGTGGATATTGAGAAGTCTCTTCCCTTTCATTATGTAACATCCCAAAATTATAAATTTTGGAATGTTAAAATAAATAGACAGATTGATTTATTGTTTGATTGCTGTGTGATTGATTGAGTGAAATTCAAAACTTTTGAAAGTTAAATGAGAGGGAATAAAAGGACTTTCCCAAACTTTCACCTTTTTCTTTTTGATCCCCGTGAATTCAAATTCTTTTCATCACAAAACCCGGGAGAGAAAGGGTGTTGAAAATATTTGAATTTCATTTGAGAATATTTCCAATTCTGAAACTTTATACAACTCAATGATTTTCACGAGCGAAGATAAAATGACTTCTTCAAATTATATGAAATATGAGTTGGGAGTTTCAAAGGATCAATTTCAAAGTCCTTTTGGAATTAATTTTCAATTTGGAGTTATTCGAGTTTTATTCAAATTATTTTTCTCCAAAAATAAAATATATGGAAATTAGGGTAACATGATTCCCTACATTAGAAAATTGGAGAAAAATTAATTTGAAATCATTTGGTTTTTAAATGATTTTTATTGGATTTTATTAGAGCCGTAGCACTCTTGGCTTTATTTAAATTTGTATGGATTTTATTTGACTCTAGAAAAATGTTCATGTCATAGAAAATCTTTTTCTGAAAACCTTGATATATTATATGCCTATATAATATTTTTATTTCTGTTTGTTTTTATTTGTTTTGTTCGTCTGAAAAAAAAACCCTTTCCCCTGACTCGGCCGGCCCGGCTAGCCGGCCAGGCCCAGCCCAGCCGCCGTCGTCCCCGAAAGGGACTCCTCACGAGTCCATGTCGCCGCCGCCGCTCGCCGTGGCCAACCTGGCCACCTCCACGCCGCCTTGCCCCTCCTCCCATAAATACCGGGCACCCGGGCCCCCCTGGACCCTGATCCGCCGCCGCCCTCTCTCTGCCGTGCCGCCGCCACCATAGATCGCCACCGCCACCGCAGCTCCGCCTCCCCGCC
>NC_041392.1:249399007-249424012 GCF_002162155.2 Triticum dicoccoides | reverse complement strand
CGGAGCGCGCCGCCCTCGCCGGAGCTTGCTGCCGCCACCGACCGACGCGAGGAAAATCTGCCGGAAAACGCCCCGTCGTTGAACCGCCAAGAACCGGGGTAAAAACCGCCGCCGACCGGTCCGATCCAAATCGATTTTTTTAATAAACCATTTTTATCACTATTTAGCGGACGTTCTCTATTAAGATCTCTTTAGCAAACAGTTTTCATCTTGTATGCCTCTGTAGCGAGCGTTCGCTCGATAGGATTTTTTTTCTGCCAGGGACTCGTTTGTGATTAAAAGTTTTACAGATTAGTCCCTAAACTTCAAACCCTCGCATCTTTTTACTTGTTTGTCCAAATCCAACGAAACCAACGCCCACTTCTTCGTTATGATCTCCTCTATCCAGGTAAACAACTTAAACATGTTTTTGAAAGTTTAAAATTTGAATTAGATCATATTTGTATTCAAACTTCGTTTGATCATAACTTGAGTTTCGTAGCTCCGTTTGAGTTGATTCTTTTTGCAAATCGAAGCTCTTGACCTAAACATTCTAATAAGGCCAAATTCACATAATTTTGGTACAGTTAAAAATTGTTTTATGTTGCAATAGCTATTTGCTTGGTTTTGATGTTTTCTGAATCGACTTCTTCGATCTTTCTGGCCTTTTGAGTGATTGCTTACGTGTGGTTACCATTGCTTGATTACGGTAGATTGACCGGAGTGTGATGAGTAGAGCTATCCAGATTTTTGAGTGCGAATCATCTTCATCAACATTGCAGGCAAGTTCACACTTTGATCATACCTCTTTCATACCCAGTTTTTATTGCATTAGATCAAACCTCCAACATTGCATGATTAGGATCTAATTAAATTGTGGGATGGGAAGTAGTTGAGGTCGTACCTATTACGTGTTTATTATCAAACCCTTGGGAGTTACTATTACATTATGCTTACATTGCCATGCTATGCTCGTGGACGTGGATTGGGTTTTGAGAGTATTCATGACAGATGTGAGATTGTTAATTAATGGTTTACTTAAGGTGACAACTTAAACATACTTCTGGGTGGATTGAGGCACCTGGGTATTCCAGGATTGCCTGTCTAGGCACCTGGGTAGACCAGGATTACCTATTTTTTATGGACCGCCACCTAGGCCCAAAGGGATCATGAGATTATTCATACTAGAAACTTCCGTGTGCAGCCACAAGCTATTATGGGCTCTAGCATAGTTGATTAAGTCGTGCGAACTCTTACAGGGTAGACTAGCAGATGTAGGGGGAAAGTAGGTGTAACGGTCTATCCATCGTAAGGTGCTAGCGCTTCTGAAAGACTATGTCTTGGTCATCCGTCTTCTCGAACACCATGTAGTGCGAGAAACCAAACGGAGGTGATCGAGTCTTGTGGGAAAAAGTGCGCAAACCTCTACAGAGTGTATAAACTAATCATGATTAGCCGTGTCCCCGGTTATGGACATCTTGAGTATCTAGTACTTGGGTTATCATGTGAATCTCATCAGGTTACTTTAAATTAATTTTGTTGGGTTTAATGATGTTACTTAATTGGGATTGAGAATGCTGTCAACCATCCTCAATGATTAACAACCACCATGATAGTTAAATAAAATGTATTCCTTTGTAGTAGGGAAAAATTGGCTTTTCGCAAAAACCTTATAACCATAGAGCTTTTCCACCAGCCAAATATGCATGTAGTGATAGCCATTGTTCATCATTGCTCTCTATGGTGTGAATTTGCTAGTACATTCAATGTACTGACCCTTTGTGGCTGCAACGTCTCATGTTGCAGGGTTATCTTACGACGAGTAAGTGATACGTTAGGGTTACGATTTCTACACTCAACTTTGCCGTTGGTGTTGATGGGAATCCACAACCTTGTTACTTCCGCTATTTTGGATTGAGGTAATAGTATTTACGTTACTTTTACATGTGATTTAGCTCTGTTATAAATCCTCGACTACTGTGTGTGTCAGCATACCGATCCAGGGATGACACTTAAGCACAGAGACTTGATCCATTCGGGTCGGGTCGCTACACATTAGTATTCTCTTCATCTTCTATTTGTTTTATTATCTTTATGTAATTGGCAATATAAGGATGTTCAATGCAATTCACCGCAGAATACATATAAATTTCCTCTAAATCAAAATCAAGAACTTTAACAAGGAAAAATTCTGGAATATCCTTAGTTATACGTTTCATTTCTTCATAACCCAGAAGCAAACTAAGTTCATTATGATGCGCAAGGGAAATCAAGTAATCATAATTTTTAGACACGGTTTGATCATGAAACAATTTGCATTGGACATTTAAATGACCACATTCATTGCAAAGTTCACAAGGATGGCTAAGAAAATTTAAATTTTCAGCACAAACATCTAGCCTTTCTTGAAACCATTTAGTTTCTAAATATTTATGCCTCTTGCAAAATCTATCTTCCCTATTTGGTGTACTTGCAAACTCTATGCACTCCACAAAAATTGGCATGCTCATATGAGATATTTTCATTATGACTAGTGCAATTGTCATTAGTACTATGGATATTCAAGGAGTTCGTACTAACAACATTGCAATCATGCTTATCATTCAAAGATTTAGTGCCAAACATTTTAATGTATTCTTCTTCTAGCATTTTGGCACAATTATCGGAATACTTGTTTTCATGAAAGATATTAAAAAGATGAAGCATATGAGGTACCCTCAATTCCACTTTTTTGTAATTTTCTTTTATTAACTAAACTAGTGATAAAACAAGAAACAAATGGATTCGATTGCAAGATATAAAGATATACTTTTTTCCAAATGAATAAAGCAGTTGGGGACACAAGCGATAACCTCCCCGGCAACGGCGCCAGAAAAGATCTTGATGTCTACTACACAACCTTCTTGTAGACGTTGTTGGGCCTCCAAGTGCATAGGTTTGTAGGACAGTAGCAAATTTCCGTCAAGTGGATGACCTAAGGTTTATCAATCCGTGGGAGGCCTAGGACGAAGATGGTCTCTCTTAAACAACCCTGCAACCGAATAACAAAGATTCTCTTGTGTCCCCAACACACCCAATACAATGGTAAATTATAGAGGTGCACTAGTTCAGCAAAGAGATGCTGATACAAGTGCAATATGGATGGTAGATATAGGTTTTTGTAATCTAAAAGTATATAAACAGGAAGGTAACTAATGACAAAAGTGAGCAAAAACGGTATTGCAATGCGTTGAAACAAGGCCTAGGGTTCATACTTTCACTAGTGCAAGTTCTCTCAACAATAATAACATAATTGGATCATATAACTATCCATCAACATGCAACAAAGAGTCACTCCAAAGTCACTAATAGCGGAGAACAAACATAGAGATTATGGTAGGGTACGAAACCACCTCAAAGTTATCATTTCTGATCGATCTATTCAAGAGTCCTTAGTAAAATAACATTAAGCTACTCATTCCGTTCAATCTATCCTAGAGTTTGTACTAGAATAACACCTTAAGACACAAATCAACCAAAACCCTAATGTCACCTAGATACTCCCATGTCACCTCAAGTCACTACCAAAAAATACACATCTGTGACATTTTGGGCCGAACGAATTTTTTTCTGTCATACATATGACACTTCTATGACGATAATTGTGACAAAACCCGATATCATCATAGATGTGGTGGGATCCTACTTCTATGACAAAAAATCATGACATAAAATGGGCTTTTCGTCTTGGGCGGGCCGGAGACGCAGTTGCATGACATTCTTTGGGCCGTCCATGACGGAAAAAACCGTGGTAGAAGCGAGGGGGAGGAGAATTTCGGGGAGTTCCCGGTTACGGTGGGAGGTCGAGGGCCGATCGATGTGCGTTTCTCTCGTACACGTACGCGTGTGTGTGCGAGGCATTGGCTCTAACTGAACCCAAGCGATGCGTCCGGCTCTAACTAAACCGGGGCGATTGCACTGCAGGTTACGCGTTACTGAACCTGAGCGATCAATCGATGGCTGTTAACTGAACCTGTTGGGGATGTTACAACTGGAGGTAAACCGGCCTTATGTAGCCGGGTTGACTCTTTGAAGATTAGAAGCCCATGAAGATGCAAGGATGATGGTGCTTCACGGAGGCCCAAGGCCCAAAAGCGGGTTAAAGCCTATAAATGTAAACCGAACTAGTCATGTAACTTGTATTGTAAGATAGGAAGAATATAGACCGAACCGGATATGTTTATCCGGCTTCAGGACTCTGTAGCCCGGTGGGCGTCAACCTATGTATATTAAGGGACGACCCGGCAGCGGTTTAGGGACAAACAACAACTCGAGAGCCAGACAAAGCGGATTCGCTCCCTGGCCTTCGAAACCCTAGCAATACCAATCACAACTAGACATAGGCTTTTACCTTCCTTGAAGGGGCCGAACTAGTATAAAACTCCACGTGTCCCCTTGTCCGGTTTAACCCCTTTAAGCTAACCCGTAGCGATGTTTCCATGACTAAGTCCTTTCACAAGGACATCTGCTATGACAAACCCACGACAGTTGGCGCCCACCGTGGGGCTATCGCATGATGGTTTTGAGTTCTTGAAGGGCAGCTTTGATGGACTTAAGGGATACGCTATGGGACGGATGACGAAGAGTCGTCGCGGCAAGCTCTACATCGACAACGCAGGATGGGGTCCCGAGGCCGATTCAATCGAATATGGGTACCGGGTCCCCTTTGGTGGGGTTCATGTCTTCATCGGTAAGATCGGTGAACCAGCCCCCGAGCCGGACATCTGCACCGACATCATAGAAACAGCTCGGCGTGCAAGTTCTTCGCCGGTTCATCCCATGGCAAAGCATGTTTTCGTAGGTGTCGTCCATGGAGCGAGATACGAGGACAGTCCGGTGTTCGATGGAGAGACTGTGGTCTGTTTGGATGACGAGTCTTCTGGAGAGACCGAATCGCTTTACCAGTTGTAGGACGGCCGGATTGATGGATGATCCGAGGGCGACAGTATTCCGGATTCCCCTGATCTGCCAAACCGGGCCGCCATCTTCATGGCCGGCACACAATCAGCACCTCATTCATCTGCCGCCGCAGCAATACTCTCCGGTTCAATAACGGCCACACCAACAGGAGCAGGAAGCTCGGCGCCGCCTCCAGCCCAAGTCTTGTCCGATTTATTCGACGCTTTGGCAACGTTGATGGCCGCAGAGGTGGATGCAGTGGCCAGGGATCAGAACAATGCGGAGATTGCAAAGGTGAAAGATCAGATAGCTCAAGCTAAACCGGACCTGGCGATAGAGAACGCTAGGATGGCTACAGAACGGGCTGAATTGGAAGCACATGCATACCGGATTAGGCTGGATCAGAATGCTTCAGAGGAAGTCATGAGAAGAAGGTACAGATCGCGTCTTCCATCGGTTTATGAGCCGCAGAATCTCTTCAGCACACCAGGAGCAGGAGCTGGTAACCAACCCATACTAAGCCGGGCGGATGCACTGGGGACAGGAGCGCCGGTTGAACCGCGCACGATGGACCCACCTCGCCAGAACAATGTTGTACCACAATATGTACCAACACCTCCCGGGCATTATTCCAACCCGTTGGACAATATTGTGGCCGCCACTTCACGCCTGGCAGCCCTCCCAACCAATGGCGAGTCACCAGTTGCAGTTGAAGCACGTCGGGCTAGGGAACTCCTTCAAACGGCGCTAAATCAATAGCAGGCATATTCACACAGTCGCGAGAGGATTCATTCCACTCCCCGTCTAAGCCGGAGCTATAGCAGACACGTTGAGGACGAACCGGCTGTGTCCAGTAGTGCACACCACCGAGATTCACCACGAGGAAACAACCCGGCAGGGGGAGGCGCTAACGCGCAGGATGTTGTGGACCATGGCCGCGCACGTCGGGAGGCCGAGTTAGCAGCTCAACATGGAGCATGACAACATACTCCGGTTCACCCTACCGCTTCAGTAGAGCCGGGTGTGGTGTTTAGTTCCTTAGGGGTGCCGTGTCTCACCCCCGCTTTGCGTAATGTGAGGCTGCCCAAGGACTTCAAGGGACCTCGCAAGGTGCCAAATTACACCGCCGATTTACAACCAGAGGCGTGGGTAGAAAGCTATGAGATGGCAATGGAGATGTTAGATGTGGATGAGGCGGTGTGTGCTAAGTATTTCACCATGATGTTGGAAGATACAACTCGCACGTGGTTGAAGAGCTTACCGACCAACTCTGTTGGATCATGGGCTGAATTGAAGCACCGGTTTATCCAGAACTTCAAAGATACTTGCAAGAAGCCGATGTCAATCGTGGATCTGGCCGCTTGTGTCCAAGAGGAAGGGGAGTCCACGACCCATTGGGTCAAACAAGTCTCGGCGATTTTGCATTCATCAAATCGTATCAATGCAGACACCGCAGTGTTAACATTAGAGGGCAATTACCGTTTCTTACCGCTCAAACAGAAGTTGGGAAGGCTCAAACGTCACTGCAATGATATGTCAACGCTCATGGCCGCTTTGGTTAAATACACCGATTCAGATAATACCAAGGACCCGGATTCAGAGGAGGACAAACCGGGGAAAGGTAACAAGAACGGCAATGCCAAGGGTCGGCAATCTGGCATGACATGGAAACGGCGGTAAGCACAAGGCCGACAGCAGCTTGGACTTTGTTGCTAACACTAATGCACAGGAGAATGGCCAGCGCCGTAGGGGCAAGCAGCCCCAGAGGGGCGGAGGTTCAGGACCCAATTTGGAACGCCTGTTAAATCAGCCCTGTCCAAAACATGGATCAAAGGAGAAGCCGACATCACATCTTTCGAAGGACTGTTATATCATGCGGGATTTCAAGTATTCCAATATGTTCAAATATGACAACGGCCCGCCCAGCGGTTCAGGAGGAGGTTTCCATGGGCCGGGTTACGGAGGTGGTGGTTCCGGTTTAGGATTTCAAGGCAACCAAACCGGACACATCAATCAAGGGCACCAAGGCAACCAGGGAGGTTACAACCATCAAGGGAATCAGCAGCAATAGTCGGGTTATCAGAGCAATCCCAAACAACTCAATAGCGGGCAATATCATGTCTTCACTACTAGTTTGTGTAAGCATGATCAGAAGCTTCACAAGAGGGCAGCAAACTCTGTTGAACCGGTAGTACCTTAGTATTTACGCTGGTCAGAGCAACCTATTTTGTGGAGTAGAGAGGATCACCCACCCCGGGTTGATAATCCATGTCACTTGGCCCTGGTGGTAGCCCCTCAAGTTGGGGGATACAACTTTACTAAAGTGCTCATGGATGGCGGGAGCAGTATCAACATTCTGTATTATGAGACATTCCGCCGTATGGGGTTGACAGATAAGAATCTTAAACCGTCAAACACCGTTTTTCATGGCGTGGTGCCTGGTAAGTCTGCATATCCTGTTGGCAAGATAGCCTTAGAAGTGGCTTTTGGAGATGATTATGATTCAAGGTCAGAAACATTGACGTTTGAGGTGGTAAAAATCAAAAGTCCGTACCACACTTTGTTTGGGCGGCCGGCTTATGCTAAGTTCATGGCAAGGCCATGTTATGTTTATTTATAGCTTAAAATGTCAGGTCATAAGGGGACTATCACAGTACATGGAAGCAGAAAGATTGCTTTGGAATGTGAGGAAGGTGATGCGGCTTATGCTGAGTCGGTTTGTGCCACGGAAGAGTTGAAATTCTATAAGGAGCAAGTTGATCCGGCAAGTATGACCTCTTTGAAAAATCCGACTACGGAACATGATCCGGCATTGAAGTTCAAATCGGCTACAGATACTAAGATGGTTGACTTTGTTCCTGGCGATTCATCCAAATAGTTCAGCATCAGCGCTAACCTGGATCCCAAATAGGAAAGCGCGCTCATCGAGTTCATCCGTGAGAATCGGGACATCTTTGCATGGAAACCTTCTGACATGCCAGGTGTACCGAGGGAACTCGCTGAGCACACACTCAACATTGATCCTAAGTTTAAACCGGTCCGGCAGTTCCTCCGCCGCTTCAATGAAGAAAGACGTAAGGCTATCGGTGAAGAGGTAGCCCGTCTATTGGCCGCAGGATTTATTGTAGAAGTCTTTCATCCAGAGTGGTTGGCTAATCCGGTGCTGGTTCTTAAGAAAAACGGCACTTGGCGTATGTGTGTGGATTACACAGATTTAAACAAGGCTTGCCCTGCAGACCCCTTTGCTCTCCCTCGCATTGATCAGGTAATTGATGCTACGGCAGGTTGTGACCGTTTGTGTTTTCTGGATGCTTACTCTGGTTATCATCAGATCAAAATGGCGGTTAAGGACCAGGAGAAGACATCTTTCATAACTCCCTTTGGATCCTTCTACTATGTTTCCATGCCTTTTGGACTCAAGAGTGCCCAAGCAACTTACCAGCGATGTGTTCAGAATTGCCTTCATAAGCAAATTGGGCGCAATGTTCATGCATATGTGGATGATATTGTGGTAAAGTCCAGAAAGGAGGACACATTGATAGATGATTTGAGAGAAACCTTTAACAATCTCCAGGTTTACAAGATGATGCTCAATCCGGAGAAGTGTGTCTTCGGTGTCCCGGCAGGCAAGCTCTTGGGCTTTCTGGTGTCCAATAGAGGCATTGTGGCTAATCCAGAAAAGATTGCAGCAATTACATCCTTGGCTAAACCGGCGTGTATCAACGACATTCAATGTCTGGCCGGCCAGATTACAGCCTTGAGCCGGTTTATCAGTCGCCTTGGAGAGAAGGCCATCCCTCTATATCAGATGCTCAAGAAAACAGATAACTTTGTCTGGAGCGAGGCAGCTGATAAAGCCTTCGAGGATCTGAAGAGGCAGCTAGTTGAACCGCCCGTACTTGCAGCACCAATTGATAAATAGCCGTTATTGCTGTACGTGGCTGCTAATGCCCGGGCTATTAGCGTAGCTACTGTGGTAGAGCGCAAGGAGCTTGGCAAAGAATATCCGGTTCAACGGCCGGTTTATTATATCAGTGAGGTGCTCATTGAGTCAAAGCAGAGGTATTCACATTGGCAGAAGTTGGTGTATGGAGTGTTTATGGCAAGCCGGAAGCTTAAACATTATTTTCAGGGTCATCCCATCACAGTGGTCAGCTCAGCTCCTCTGGGCGATATTCTCGGATTTCAGGTTCCGGCAGACCCTTGAGGTTCGAACACTGGGGTGCGCGCGGAGATTTCGCCTCCTACCTACCTGCACCCCTCCGCCACACTAGGATCAAAGCTATGAAAAGAACAACACAAGGGACACAGGGTTTATACTGGTTCGGGCCACCATTGTGGTGTAATACCCTACTCCAGTGTGTGGTGTGTGGATTGCCTCTTGGGCTAATGATGATGAACAATACAAGGAAGAACAGCCTCGCGAGGGTCTGTTCTTGGCTGGGGCAATGAACTGATGGGGGGAGTTCAGCCACCTTTCTCTCTCTCTTTCTCTCTGCTTCTCACCTCTCTAACGAGCCTCCTTCTTCCTACCACCCAACCCCCCTTTTGCTCTGTGGGTGGCTGGTCCTATTTATAGAGGCCCTGGTCCTCTTCCCAAATATTGAGCGGGAAGGGAGCCAACAATGGCGGGCTAATTTGAAAGGGGACAACAAGTATCAGCTATCCTGACAAAAGTAGTCTTCGCCTGCGCAAAGCTCTGGTGATGACGCCGTCTTGGGCTCCACGGTGAACTCCATCTCATAGTCCTCCTGGTCTTGGTCTCGTTGCACCGAAATGGCAACCTTTGCCTGATGCCTCGGTACTCCGCGGCTGCGCTTGCCCCCTTTGCACCAAAGAGGAAAGGAGGACGCTGCGCGGGCTGGCACCCGCCTGGCCCCCTGAGTCGTCATGGCTTATGTCACAGGCACCTCGTGAGGTACCCCGCCTTGATCTCTCTGCCTCCTCGTGAGCCAGCCTGACGAGGCCATGCCTGAGGAAGCTCCGTGTCGTCCGCCCCGTGAGGCTTGGCCCCTCGCGAGGGTCTTGAGTTTTTGTTGGTGAAGATGGGCCGTGCTGGGCCCCCCTTTGAGCCACGCCACAGGCCGCAGGCAGGCAAGTCTGGGGACCCCCGTTCCCAGAACACCGACAGTAGCCCCCGGGCCCAAGGCGCGCCCGGACTTGGCCGTGCAGGGAGGCGGAAGGGCAAGAGCGAAGCGCTGCGGGCCCTAACAACCTTCGGCCTTGGGTGCCGCGTGGCAGTTGACTGGACGTGGGCGCCTCCCCTTCCCCACGGCGCCTCGGCAACTGCACGGATTGGACAAGTCCCTGCATGCAAATCCCGTCATGATTACCTGCGATCGTGGAGGTTGGCGGTTGACCTCCGCCGGCTATAAGTATGGAACGTCGCGCGCCCTTCCAGTCCATCCCTCCTTGCTTCTCCTTCTTCCCGATCCTTGCTCCGTCTTGCTGCGATGGCTCCGATCCGCCGGTTCTCGACGGCAGAGAAGGGAAAGGCTCCCCGAGAGGGACCTGACCCACTTCCGCCGAAGAAACGGCATTTCCACCATGGCCCGGACGAGGGGGCCCTTCAGGTGGTGTCGAGGCCTTGGGGCAAGCGGGCGCCGCCGGGGTTCCCGCTTCCATCGTACGCCCACGTCGAGTGCCCCGAAGGAGCTGATGCTGACCGCCACGGGCGGCGCCGCCGCCTGCGCCGACAGGTCACGAAGGTGTGGGTCGTCCCCCCTGGGGTCCACACCGAGGGCTCCTCCCAAGAGTTCATGCTCCACATCGCCATCCCTCTTCAGTCTTGGATCTGTCTTCCTCCCTTCTTCGCCTCCGTCATCCCGCAGGGGGAGCCCCTGGAGCTCTGGCTACAGCACGCCGGCGCGACCGAGGTAGAGGTCGCGGTCGTCGCCCCGGGCGAGGTCTACATGACCCGGGGCTGGAGAGAGATTGCCCGGGTTTGCAGGACAAGGGGCGTCTTCGCTATCCACTTGGGCTACGACGGTGCTTCGGTGATGCTCCTCAAGGTCTTCGACGCGGACGGGCGCCGGGTGGAGTGCTGCCCCGGTGAAGGCGGCCAGGGCCCTGCTGTGACGAGGACCGGGCTCGCCAATTGCTCCCTTGGCGGCTCCTCAGGCAGTGGAGACGTCAGAGGCTCCAGCGACTCCAGTGAGCCCTTCGCGACTCCGGAGACGAGCGACGATAGCTACGAGCCCCCGAGCCTGCACCGCTCCTGGAGCAGGGCAGGCTCGTCAGGCCGCCGCCGACTCTGATCTGGATGGGGCTGGCGTCGGTACTTGGCGGCCCACTGTTGATGATGACGTCTTTTGTAGCGATGCGCGTAGTTTGCGTCTCTTTAGGATCTGTTCCCTGCGAAGAACCAAAAGCGTGCCCCGTGGGGGCTTGTAAGGTGCCTGTGATCCTGTTTTATTAATATAACCCTTGTCGTAGATTTACGCGAGTTGCTCATCCCGCCTTAGCTCGGTCCTCCCTTTCGAACCTCACGAGGGCTTGGTGCTCTGCGTTGACAGGTCCCAGTCCCAAGGCGGCTTCAACCGTCGCTAGTATGCCAGGTCGCGATGTCGTGGTCAAGGCCAGGAGGTGAGCGACCCGGAGTCCGGTAAGAGCCCCTGAGTCGCGATGCTCAGGAGGTCCCCTTTGGCGCCCAAGCAGTCGTCGTTCGGTGAGAAAGGGGAGCGACGTCGCTAACATGGGATAGCATTAGGTGGAGGGATGGTGCCACGGTAGCTGGCGCTTCCGGGTGATAACTTATCTCGAGGATCAGGGGCCGCTCTCTGGTGTGTGGCTGGGTCCGTGCATTGGCAGGTGCGAGGTTGCTCGGCGAGGTCCTCGTGTGTCTCTCCCCTCTCGCCTTTGCTCCCCTTTCTGCTCTACGTCCTTGGGTCCCGGCCCTCGAGCGAGTCTTAGCCGTCGCTGGTATGCCAGGTCGCGATGCCATGGTCAAGGCCAGAGGGTGAGGGCTGGAGAGCCAGTAGGAGCCCTGAGTCGTGATGCTCAGGCACCCCCCCTTTAACATGCAAGCGGTTCGCGCGGACGAGAGCGAAGAAGACACATCAAGAGCCTCGCTTGACGCAGCTCCTTCAGGAGGTCCTGCAGGTCCATCATAGAAAGAGCAAGGAGTTGCCATAACAATTGACGGTCAGCCGTTGGTTGCTTCCGTAGGGTAGTGAGGCACTGAAGGCTTGACGAGGTGATGCTATGCGGGGCTGCCGCGGCCAGAGCTCAGCCATCCAGGTATGTCGGCGTTGCAGGGACGGACCCATGCGCAAGCGTCATGCCGTTTGGGAGCAGTTCCGTTAGTTGGCATCAGTTGAGCAGGCAACTAGGTAAAGCACATTAGCCGTGAAGGAGTGGATTCGTTCAAATAGATGTGGAGATCACTGGGTCAGGCCCGAGCGACTTGGGGATCATGCAGCCCGAGGGGCGCCCCCAACAAGGTAAGCCAACGACGCGAAATAAAAGGGATACACGCCGCAGGGACTGACCCACGCGGCCTGGGAATAATGCAGCCCTGGGGGCGCTCCCAGCTGGAAGTGAAACTTGAAAGATGTCACCTGATGACGCTGGAGACGAAGGGGTGTTGGTGTAGCCGGCTTGGTGGGCTGCGGAAGCCGATCCTCATGAGCCTCCTGGCCAGGGGCCTCGGGGGGCTCCGGAGGCGCTGGCGGTTCCTCGCGGGCCATCTTCATCTCTGACAGGGCCGCGGAGCACTTGGCCTCTTGTGCCTCCGTGATGCCCCTCATGAGGCGCTGGTACGCGTCAGCCGCGCTCGGCAAGCCGTAAGGCATGCGAACATAGCTGTGGGGTGGACCTCCGCAGCGCCCCACTCGCGAGGGCCAGAGGCGCTCCAGGGAGGCGACTTGGTTGAGCCCTGGTACATCGACGCAGACGCGCAGCCCGCCATCCTCGCCCGGATGGGGAGCCACTGCTGGTAGGCGGCGGGCGCCTCTCATGACCCTGGACTCCTGCAGCTCCCGAATGGCCTTGCTGACGAACTCCTGTGGGTCTGGATCTCCTTGCCTTGCTCCTCCTTGAGGGAAACGTGCTTCAAAACACGCCTCCATGTGGTGCCCCAGCGCCTCCCTCGTGACCCTTGCTAGGTCGGTGGCCCTCCAGGGGAGAGCCCCTGAGCCCTGCCTGAGGAGGGCGCCGGGCGCGCTTTCCTATGCGATGGAAGGAGGTTCCCCCTGGGCAGGCACGGGCCCAGAGGGGCCTACCTCCTGAGGGGCTAGGTTGGATGATGTCTTCTTCTTCTTGGGGCGGCCTCGGGAAGCCTCCTGCTTCCGTGATCCGGGTCTTCCAGTGATGCGGCCTAAAAGGCTTGCTCCAGGGAGCACACCGCGTCCTTCTCTTCACAGGGCACCGTGATGACTCTGCCGCTTCCTGGCATCTTGAGGACGTTGTAGCCGTGGTGAGTCATGGCCATGAACTTGGCCAGCACCGGGTACCCGAGGATGGCGTTGTACGGCAGGCGGATGTGAGCGACCTCGAAGTCGATGATCTCGGTGCGGTAGTTGTCGCGTGCCCCGAAGGTGATGGGGAGGCGGACCTACCCGATCGGGACCATGGAGCCGTCGGTGATATCGGAGAAGGGTTTGGTTGGCTGAAGCTGGCTGTAGGGCACTTGGAGGTTGTTGAATGTCTCTACGGACAGGACGTTGAGCCCTGCCCCGCCATCGATGAGGGTCTTGGTGACCACCACGTTGCTGATGATTGGGGAACAAAGCATCGGGAGGACTCCGGCTGTAGCCGCACACTTGAGTTGATCTGCTGAGCTGAATGTGATGGCGCACGCCGACCACCTGGGAGGGTGCGTGGCTTCGAGCCTGGGGAGGGCTGCATTCACTTCGCGAGCGAACTGCTTGAAGATGCGCTGAGAGGCTGGGGCCTGAGCTCCGCCCAGGATGCAGGCGATCGCGCGCGGCTCCTGGAAGCCCCCAGCCTCCTCGTCCTGGTGGCGGTCCTCGTTTCTCCTTGGCTGCGGCGACAGCGGTGGGAGGCCTGCGTTGCCTTGCGGGCTATCCTCGCGAGGCTGACCCCTCCAGCCTCCCTCGCGAGGTGGGTCATGCCAGCGATCCTCACGAGGTTGGTCGCGCCACCCCTGGCGCGGGCCACGGTCTTCCCAGCGCCCTGCGTTCCTTCCTCCTCCTTGGCCGTATCCCCGGTCACCGCGGTCAGGGCGACGGCCGATCCTTCCTTCACGCACGACTCGGAGTTCTTGGCATTCGCTGGTGCTGTGGGTGTGGAGGTCGTGGTACACGCAGTACCGGCTGCCCTTGGGAGGTTCGGGCTGATCTCTGCCCCGCTTGGTGTCTGGTTCTGCCGCGAGCACGACAGCACCCTTGCGCTTCACTTCCTTGGCCTTGAGCTTCTTCTCTTCTAGGTCTGCGGCAAGAAGCTCAAGGAGGGAGAGACGCCCTTCCTCAACCCTGGCGCACTTGTTCGCCAAGTTGAACAGCTCCAAAGAAGTGCACAGGTCTTCATGCATCGCCAGCTCCTCCTTCATCTTGACGTCGCGCACGCCGTCGGAGAAGGCTGAGATGATGGCCTCTTCAGTCACCTTGGGAATCTTGAGGCGTGCGTTGTTGAAGCGCTGGATGTACTTCTGCAGGGTCTCCCCGGGTTGTTGCCTGATGCGGCGCATGTCGCTCATGGCGGGTGGCCGGTCGCGAGTACCTTGGAAGTTGGCGATGAAGCGGGTGCGCATCTCTTCCCAGGAGGAGATTGTGCCTGGAGCCAGGTTCAGGAGCCAGGTGCGGGCCCCGTCCTTGAGCGCCATGGGAAACCAGTTCGACATGACCTTCTCATCTCCGTTGGCAGCTTCGATGCCTAGCTCGTAGAGATGGAGGAACTCCGCAGGGTCGGCCGTGCCATCGTAGCGAGGAGGCAGGTCCGGCTTGAACTTGCCTGGCCACGCGATGCTGCGCAGCTCGGTGGTGTAGGTGCAGCAGCCTGCTGTGGCCACGGGAGGCCTTGGGTGATGGAGAGCCTGGTCTTGCATGTCCCCACGCGCCGGAGCAGGAGGATGGTCGCGACGTGCTGGAGCAGGGAGCGCCCCGGCAGCTTCTGGCGGGCGAGGGACTTCTTGGCAGCTCTGCTCTTGCCGCGCTGGCACCTGACGGAGCGTATCTGCCCAGGGGCCACGCGCCTTGGAGCCATGGCGTCTTCTTGCGGAGGAGGCGGCCGGGGCGCCGCCGGAGCCTCGTCGCCCGCGCGGGGCGGGGTGCGGTGCAGCGGAACGGACGGCGTGGAAGAACCCCCTGCAGCGCGGACGAGCTCGGCGACGCGGCCGAGCCATTCTTCGTAGACGTCATCGACGGGACGGTAGCGCAGGAGCTCGTTCGCCATGATGAGTGCAGCCCGAGCCTCCATGGGCGCGCGGAGCGCGCGGGACGAAGATCCAGCTGGGGCGAGCGAGGGAGTCGCGGTGCGGCCGTCTTGGCGCACGGATGGATGCTGAGACGATGCTTGCTGCTCGTCCCCCGTCGGGCCGGTGGCGGCGTTGACGGCAGGTGACGGGGAACGGCGAGGACGCCCGCCGACAGGGGCTGTCTGGGCGATGCGGGAAGCGAGGGCGGCCGGCGCTCCGCGCGGGCCCGACGTGCGTCAGACATGAGCGTGATGGTCAGAGGAGAGCGGGGCGGTGGAAGACGAATTCCGGCGCACCCCTACCCGGCGCACCAAATGTCGGATTTCGGGTTCCGGCAGACCCTTGAGGTTCGAACACTGGGGTGTGCGCGGAGATTTCGCCTCCTACCTACTTGCACCCCTCCGCGACGCTAGGATCAAAGCTATGAAAAGAACAACACAAGGGACACAGGGTTTATACTGGTTCGGGCCACCGTTGTGGTGTATGGATTGCCTCTTGGGCTGATGATGATGAACAATACAAGGAAGAATAGCCTCGCGAGGGTCTGTTCTTGGCTGGGGCGATGAACTGATGGGGGGAGTTCAGCCACCTTTCTCTCTCTCTTTCTCTCTACTTCTCACCTCTCTAACGAGCCTCCTTCTTCCTACCACCCAACCCCCCTTTTGCTCTGTGGGTGGCTGGTCCTATTTATAGAGGCCCTGGTCCTCTTCCCAAATATTGAGCGGGAAGGGAGCCAACAATGGCGGGCTAATTTGAAAGGGGACAGCAAGTATCAGCTATCCTGACAAAAGTAGTCTTCGCCTGCGCAAAGCTCTGGTGATGACGCCGTCTTGGGCTCCACGGTGACCTCCATCTCGTAGTCCTCCTGGTCTTGGTCTCGTTGCACCGAAATGGCAACCTTTGCCTGATGCCTCGGTACTCCGCGGCTGCGCTTGCCCCCTTTGCACCAAAGAGGAAAGGAGGACGCTGCGCGGGCTGGCACCCGCCTGGCGCCCTGAGTCGTCATGGCTTGCGTCACAGGCACCTCGTGAGGTACCCCGCCTTGATCTCTCCGCCTCCTCGTGAGCCATCCTGACGAGGCCGTGTCTGAGGAAGCTCCGTGTCGTCCGCCCCGCGAGGCTTGGCCCCTCGCGAGGGTCTTGAGTTTGTGTTGGTGAAGATGGGCCATGCTGGGCCCCCCTTTGAGCCACGCCGCAGGCCGTAGGCAGGCAAGTCTGGGGACCCCTGTTCCCAGAACACCTACAGATATCATGCAAAACAGATAAGCAACTGGCCGGATTGCCAAGTGGGCTATTGAGCTTGGACCTCATGGGCTCAAATATATACCCCACACAACGATCAAATCCCATGCACTCGTGGACTTCATCAATGATAGGATGGAGTTGCAGGCACCTGAAGAAAAACTAGATAATACGTATTGTACTATTCATTTTGATGGGTCCAGACAGTTGGAGGGCTCGGGGGCTGGAGTCATACTAACTTCCCCATGAGGTGACTAGTTTTGTTATGTCCTCCGTTTATTCTTCCCTTGTACTAAAAATGCATCTGAATATGAGGCTTTGCTCCACGGTCTTCAGATGGCTAAGGAGATGAATTTGAGCCGGGTTAAGTGCTTTGGCGATTCAGATCTAGTGGCCTAGCAGGTGTCTGGCACTTGGGATTCTAAAGACCCACTCATGGCTGCATATCGGCGAGAGGTGGACACAGTGGCTGGTCACTTTAAAGGTTATCAGGTGGACCATATAGACCGGCGGAAGAATGAAGCGGCGGACGCTTTAAGTCGTCTTGGTTCCCAGTGTAAACCGGTCCCGCCTAATGTCTTTCTTGATGTATTGCATAATCCGTCAGTCAAGGTGCCAACTGAAGAAGATTTGGCTATTCCTGATCCGGAGGCTCAGTTGGTGGCAGCTCTGCATGCCATACCGGATTGGACAATCCCGTATCTGGCTTACATGAACCGGGGCGAGTTACCAGACAATGAGACATTGGCCCGACAGATAATCCGGTGTTCCAAGTCCATGACCATACTCAACGGGGAGTTACATCGCTACAGCGTTTCAGGAGCAATTTAGCGTTGTGTTTCTACTCAAGAAGGTGGTGAGATTTTGCGAGAAATCCATGAAGGGGACTGCGGCCACCACGCCGGTTCAAAGTCTTTGGTTGCTAAAGCTTTTCGCCACGATTTTTACTCGTTGACAGCACACGCCGATGCGGAGGATTTGGTCAAGAGATGTGATGGCTGTCAGAAATTCGCACGTCGTGCTCACGTGCCGACTCAAGAGCTGAGGATGATTCCAGTAACTTGGCCGTTTGCGACTTGGGGGCTTGATATGGTTGGACCCTTCAAACGGTCCAAGGACAAAAAGACCCACTTATTAGTGGCAGTTGATAAATTTACCAAATGGGTGGAAGCAGAGCTAGTCAGTAAGTGTGATGCGGCCACGGTGGTTCAATTCATCAAAAAGGTGATATTCCGGTTTGGTTGAATTTTGCCAGCGTGAGCACATCCGGCTTGATCTAGCATCAGTGGCTCACCCCCAGTCTAATGGTCAAGCGGAAAGGGCAAATCAAGAAATTCTACGAGGTATCAAACCCAGGCTTATGGTTTCCTTAAAGCGGACACCGGGTTGTTGGGTTGAGGAGCTACCCTCTGTGTTGTGGAGCATCAACACCACACCCAATAGATCTACGGGTTATACACCTTTCTTCATGGTCTATGGAGCGGAGGCCGTTCTTCCTAGTGACATCCGTCACGACTCGCCTCGTGTGACAGCCTATGTTGAAGCTGATAATGAGAAGACACGTCAAGATTCTCTGGACCTGTTGGATGAAGAACGTGATCTGGCAGCAGCACGATCGGGGATTTATCAACAAGAACTCTGACGTTATCACAACTGCTGGGTTAAAACCAGAACCTTTCAAGAAGGCGATTTGGTGCTCCGGCTCATCCAGGATCAGACTGATATGCACAAGTTATCCCCACCTTGGGAAGGGCCCTTTGTGGTCAGGAAAAATCTGCACAATGGGTCTTACTACCTCATTGATGTTCAAGAGCACAATGACTCACGCCAATCGAAGGAGGAGACCAAGCGACCATGGAACATAGTTCTCCTTCGGCCTTACTATACTTGAAGCCATAGGCTCTTCATCTATACATATTTATGACAGTGTATATATCATATAATAAACCGGAGCCTTCGGTGTATCCCTTCTTTTTACATCCTGTGTGTATTATACAAGTTAACTGACCAAGCAGAGTTTTTCTTAATCCGGTTTTAGCAGTTGCACAGATATAAAGAAAATCACTAGGGGTCTTGGTCATATTTCGACTACAGCTACATCTCTTGATCGGTTTTTGAAACCACGAAGGGAAATCACTAGGGGGCTTGGTTGTTATCACACCATAGCTACACCTCTTGATAGGCATTTAGGCCACAACAGAAAAATATGTGGAGCCAAAGAGAGTATTGCACAAAGCATAGACTCAAACATGGGCACACACTGAGCACAGCTCACAAAGTTACTTGGGGGCTCTTTTTGCAATGCAATAAAGAGTTTGAAAGGATCCTTGTAATTGGCTATCAAGCCATGGCTTGGAAGCCTGGTGTATTCACCTAAAAACCCGGGTTAACCTGCCTTCATCAAGTAAGCCACTCATGTCCAGGTAATCCTGGTATGACCCATCGAACGTTTGACATGTCAATCTTTTATAGACCCTGAACTTGTCAAAGTTAAAACGATGATTGGTTAATTGGAGGCCCATCTTAAAAGACTTTGTTAAATGGTTTAATTCACAGGCCTGGCAGCCCATGAAAAGCCTCGATTTGGAGCCTGGCAGCTCGTAAAAAGCCCGGCATATTTTCCTTTTTGAGTTTTATTTGTTGAAGTTCATATGAATCTTTTGATAATCTGGCGTCCTTGGCCCGAGTTACTTTTTCAACTATAAGTGGTTATCACATGATCAGTTATAAACCGGTGTTTATTGACCCGGTCTGGTTTGACTAAATCGCCAGTGCTATAAGGAAAACCCGGTAGTAATCCGGTCCGGTTTAATATATAGACCGACATTACAAAGATGGAGTTATCAACGTTCCGGATTGGTATTAACACCTTTGCCGTATACACAGTTGGTCAACCAATGAGGTATGTTCCATACATTGCTTTTTGTACACACACTTGATTATTCATCTAGGTGTCATATACTTCTTGGACATAATGACCCGTCTAGCGGTAAACCCCTAGATACTTTTACGCTGTTGTGCCCAGGAACATAATTCATCATGGGTTATACATAAATATATCCCAAAAAGTGGCACAAAATCATCACGAAGTATTACGAAACATGCTCAATGGCATGACAGATAAACGGAGTTTTGGCTATCCTATTACAAGCAGCTTTCAAAGCGGCTCCAATGGTATCATTGTTTTCACAGTAGCCATATAAACCGACGACTGGATCAGGAATCTTCATCTGGACGGTTTGATTGTTGAGGATCAGTTGGTGTGGGCACTTCTTCATCCCTCCCCAGACGCTGGAAATCCACCGTTGACCAATCGATTCCAGTTAAAGCTTGAAATACTGCTTCCTCATGAATAAGATTGGATGGGTTAATATCAGGAGCATAAGTGTTCTTACGAATCGGAGGCACAAGTTCTTCAACTTCGTGGATGTCGGCCGGCTGTTTTTTTCCCTCTGCATCATAAAACGGTTGAAAATGGGACAAATCGGTATCATCAGCCAACTTGCTGGCGGCTGGCCGCATCTGTTTGGTCAACCGCCGGAGGTCGTCATTGTCGAAGTTTGAACCGTCTTCCTTTACGCCTGGGTATCCTTTAATAATATCCTCCGCTTCAAGGTCTGGAATCCAGGCTTTGGCTCGAATCAGCGCAGTTAAAGCTCCGGCTCTGGCAGCTGCCCTCTTCAACTCGACAATACGGGCTGGTAACATGGCCAACTTTTCAACAATTTCTTTAATCAAAGTTGGGGCTGATTTGTTATAAGCTGCCGTGCAAATAGCCCGCCGAGACCTAGAGTACAACTGTTCAACCAATGTGTATGCCGCTTTGAGCTTCATCCGCATATCTGTACCAAGATGAGCGATCCGAGTGCCTGCCAAAGATTTTATCAACATTTTGGTCAGTGGTAGGATTCATCCACTTGCGCACCACACATAAGCAGGCACTTACCAAAGATAGCAGAGGTCATAACATTGATTTGGCGTTTCAAACCGGCTAGTTCATCCACCACTGGCTTCAGGGCTGCCTCGGCGTCTTCAGCTCTTTTGGTTAAACCAGATTTCTTGGTTTCCCAGTCAGCACGACCTTTGTTGAAAGATTCTTTCAGCTTTTCCATTACGGCCAGGGCCTGGATCAACTCCTCTTTGGCTTTTGCAGCTTCGGCTTGTTGTGACTTTACATTCTCTTGCAAGTCAGAATTTTGGGCATCTTTGCTTCTCAGTTCAGCCTGCAACGTTGAAGGTATATTAAACAAACAACATATATATGTCCTAAGTACAAAGCGTATAACAAGTTATGCACTTCATACTTGGGGGCTAATGCCTATTGGTTCTAAAGTACTACATTTTATACAAGTCTCCAGAACAATGCAAGCATTATCCTTGACACTTGGGGGCTAATGTGCGTCTGTTCTAAAACGGATGTGTGGATTAAAACCCGAATTTACTTGCCAAAGTTAAACCAGCCTTTGGGGGCTATGCTGCAGAAAGTTATCTAATTATTTGAAGATGAGTCTTATCTCTTATTAGAGAACTGCCATTGCAAGGATCAATGATGAGAAACTTCAAGTATTACAAAGACCCGGTTTATGATTAACATCATAAAACGGCCCTTGGGGGCTACTTAGGATGGTGTTTCAGCTATAAAATCCATAAACAAAGGGAGAGGAATTTACCTCATATCACTCTTTCATCAGGTTCACCAAGCCGGCCTCATAGTCCCGGTTTGAGTGCAGACGGTTCAAGAAGCCAGAGTGAAGCTCATCGGCGTTAAGATGAGCATAGCTTGATAAATCGCTGCTCCATTTTCCTTTTTCCCTAGCAGCTTTCTCTTCTTTCGCGCTATGTTGAGCCAAAATGACGGGATGGCCGGGAGAACTGTGGCCCATTCCAGTAATAATAACATCATCTCCATGGCCTTCAGTGTGTTTGGTTGGTGATAAAGGAGTTTCAGTATTTTTCACCGGACTAGCCCGGTTTGGCTCTGCCTGTTCAGTGTCAGGTGCGGCAGGTTCACCATCTGCTGGTTCATTGGTGCTTTGGCCCTGAAGGGGCGGTTCATTAGGAGTGGATTCAGGATGAGGGCCCTCCGGTTCATGAGTTTGTTCCGGTTCACCTCTGGGTTCTTCTTCAACTGTGGCCGGGTCTTCGGGCGGATTGGTGACCCGGGCTTTCTTGCTTGGTCTGGCTTTTGCCCTACAAATAAAATGTAAAGGATTGACATCTTATTTAAAAGTTCTAGGATGCATTGAAGGAAAAGGCTTTGCAACTTACCCAGCCATAGTTTTCAGAGGAGGGAGCTGAGTTGTTGTTGACTCGCCAGATGATGAGGGAGGTGTCACCTAATAATTCGAATCGGACGGATTAAGAGGTTGTCTGAAATAACCTGCCTTGGGGTAAGACTGGTCAGAAGTAGGAGAGACCTCAGACTGGCGCTTCCGAACCGGAGTATCAGGTAAACCGGCTGAAGTGCCCTGTTGGCCACTGTGCCGGGTTGTCCGGCGAGCTTCATGCTGTTGAGTCTTCAAAATAAATGTTGGATCCAAGTGAGCAAGGGGATGAGAAAAGCTTACTTTCTGGACTGCTTGGCGGATTTTTTGTGTTGACATAAAGTCTGAACCGGAGGAAAGGGTAATTACATCTACATCATCAGCTTGACTGCCTTCTATGTCCTCCAGAGGAATATCATTGTTAATGAGATGCATGAAAAGAGAGCCAAGTGAGTCAAGTTCTACCTCAACCTCTGGATCCTCAGTATCATCATCAAGCTCCATATTGATCCGGTCAGCCGTTTTCCGCTTTGACGTCCATTTGACGGCTTTAGTTTTGGGGCGAGATGTTTGACCGCTTTGTCCCCAGTTGGTTTTACCGCTTTTTCAACGGTCTTCCGTTTCCAGGAGGGGTCATCACCCTATACATACATACATAGAAGAAGGATTACGGGTTGTTCAAAGAAAAAAATATGTTAGAAGTGAAAAGGGAGTATAATGCTTACAGCACGCGGTTTGTTCTTGGCATAGAAGGGACTCAAACCGGTTTGGCTACAGGCCAGTTCCGATTCATTCAGAATCTTCTTTACACCTTCAGTAACTTCTTCCTTAGATAATTGAAGGCTGCAATGGCGTTGAGGGTCGTCAACCTCACCAGTATACTCACACATTAAACTGGGACGCCGGCTTAACGGCAAGATACTCCAGGAGATCCAACAGCGTACAAAGTCCATGCTTGTTAAACCATTCGCCATAAAGGCCCGGAGCTTGGCGAGTTGAGGGGCATATTTCGCCCTTTCTGAAGAGCTCAGACGTTGTGGCATTGGATGGGTGTTGGATAGTCTGTGATCACGAAAGCTGGGGAGGGGATTTTCATCTTCAGGGGATGTATCTCTGCAGTAAAACCAAGTTTGGTTCCATTCCTTTGGATGGTTGTGCATTTGGCATGAGGAAATTCAACCTCTTTCCGCTTTTTAATTGAGACACCCCCAAGTTTAGTGTTAGGGCCATTTAAAAATTCTGTGCGCCAGTTTAGATGAAAGAAGTCCCGGAATAGCTCGGCAGTGGGTTCTTCTCGTAAATATACTTCATAGAAGACCTGGAAGTTGCATAAATTGGAGACCGAGTTGGGACCAGTGTCTTGCGGATGAAGTTGGAAGCTGGCAAGCACATCTCGGTAGAACTTTGACCCTGGCGGTTTGAAGCCACAACCTATGTGGTCAACAAAGACCACCACCTCGCCCTGCCTTGGGGTCGGAGGATTTTCTGTTCCTGGAGCTCATTTCAGTCTTCTTAGGCAAGGAGCCGATGCTGACCATATCATTCAACCGATCCTTAATGACCCGGGAACGAGCCCAGTTGCAAGCAGTGAATTGTTTGGCCATTATGAAACGAACAAACTGAAAATGAAAAGCCGGTTTATAAATCCCTCATGATGATATGCAAGATACAATGGAGTAAGAAACGTATTGATATGCGAAATGGTATAAACCGGAAACCAATGCAATCAGGAGTTAAAAATAATACCAGGACAGGAATATTCAGACACTGTTAAACCGGAGTATAGCTATGAAGGTCAAATACTCCTCCTGTTTAACAGAGGGCTAACGGTATAGATTGCATATACAAGGTTAAACCGCCTATGTTGGCATAAGGAGAAACAGATTTCACAGAGACATATGGAAATTTCGGATCTAAGTTAAGACAGGAAAGCAAAATATTTTGACCTAAAAAGGGTGAAGACCCGGAACAATTTATGAAGGAATACATCAGTTTTTGCGCATACAGATCTATGGTGGTAACAGAAGATTAGCCATGGCAAGGGATACGATAAATATGAGGCATTCATCTACAGGCTAGAGAAGAACAGCATCAAAAACTCCGATGAACTTCAAGAATCGCGAAGAACAGGGAAACCCTAATGGATCTAGAAAGGAAGGGGGAAAGACTTACTGCGACCGCAGAAGCAGCGGAGGTGTGCTACGGAACTCTGGTACGAACAGGTCGATGCAGCAGCCGATGGTGAAGCAAAGGTGAGGTTTGGCGATGACGGCGGCGCTCAGGTGCGAAGACGCGCGAGGAAGAAGAAGGGAGGAAAGGAGAGCGGAAAGAAAATAAAGGGGTCCTCTGCCCCTATTTATAAGATGAAGCGATGAAATGGCAAGTACGAGAATCGAGGAGCCCAAGAATGGATAAGTTAATAAGAGTGTCGCCTCGGTGACTGAATACATATTAAATGAAGGTAATCATCGACATCAACGCATAGATGACATCAGGGCGGTTTATCATAATCTAGAAGTATGACGTCATGGCAGTTTACAAGATCAAGATGAAGATATGAGGGAAGATTTATTCTAAGTGTAGAAGATTGACATGAACATGTTCAAACCAATCTGGGGCCTAATGTTGGGGATGTTACTACTAGAGGTAAACCGGCCTTATGTAGCCGGGTTGACTCTTTGAAGATTAGAAGCCCATGAAGATGCAAGGATGATGGCGCTTCACGGAGGCCCAAGGCCCAAAGGTGGGTTAAAGCCTGTAAATGTAAACCGACCTAGTCATGTAACTTGTATTGTAAGATAGGAAGAATAGAGACCGAACTAGATATGTTTATCCTGCTTCGGGACTCTGTAGCCCGGCGGGCGTCAACCTATGTATATAAAGGGACGACCCGGCAGTGGTTTAGGGACGAACAACAACTCGAGAGCCAGACAAAGCGGATTCGCTCCCTGGCCTTCGAAACCCTAGCAATACCAATCACAACTAGACGTAGGCTTTTACCTTCCTTGAAGGGGCCGAACTAGTATAAAACTCCACGTGTCCCCTTGTCCGGTTTAACCCCTTTAAGCTAACCCGTAGCGATGGCTCCACGACTAAGTCCTTTCACAAGGACATCTGCCGTGACAAACCCACGACAGAACCCGATCGAGCGATTCCTTCGCTACTGTTGCTAACTAAAGCCAATCGATTGGATGAATAGTGAGTGTTG
>NC_041392.1:249387950-249398587 GCF_002162155.2 Triticum dicoccoides | reverse complement strand
CTCTGGATGAACAGGACCCCATGGTGTGGAGGGCTAGATGAACAATAGACGATGGAGGGGTGGTTGAACAGGACCCCATGGTGTGGAGGGTTGGATGAATAGTAGACGGTGGAGGGGTGCCCGTGGAGGGGTGGTTGAACAGTAGCCGGTGGAGTAGCGTGCGGTGGAGGCTGTCTGAACAGGAGCCCGTGGAGACTGGAGGAGGTCGACGGTAGCCCGTGGAGGCTAGAGGAGGTCGACGGTGGAGATGAACAGTATCCCGTGGAGTCCCGTTTTGCGGTACGCCACACCCCTCCCGATGAAGAGGACCCCCGTTTCGACCGTAGGAGGTCCTGTTCTTCCTTTTTGCGGTACGCCACACCCCTCCCGATCAATAGGACCCCTGTTTCGACCGTAGGAGGTCCGTTTCGTCCGTTTTGCGGTACGCCACACCCCCTATCAATAGGACCCCCGTTTCAACCGTAGGAGGTCCGTTTCCTCCGTTTTGCGGTACGCTACACCCCTCCCGATCAATAGGACCCGTTCTGAATGTAGGAGGTCCGTTTCCTCCATTTTGCGGTACGCCAGGACTCGTTTCCATCGCCTGTTCCGTCCAAGCCCTCCCGATGAACACGACTGTGCATTCCGTTCCGACCCAGCCGGTTGGCTCCCACGCGTTCCGTTGCCTCCCGATGAACACGAAGCATTCCGTTGCCTCCCCATGAACATGACGCATTCCGTTGCCTCCCCATGAACACGACGCATTCCGTTGCCTCCCCATGAACACGACGACGACGCTATTTCTCCGTTCCGACCCAGCCATGTACACGAGCCCTGGTCGTACGTATGCGCGAGTAGGCGTTCGAGACCCCGCCAATATGTACACATACGTGGCCGTATTTTCTATCTTGCACCCTCGCTGCTGTACGTACATGTACATGCTACATGCGCGCCTCTACTACGACACGTGCGCGCCTCTACATCCACCAGTACATATGTATGTACACGTTCGCGACCAGAATGACAACGCTACGTACGCTTTGACCAGGTGGGTCCCGACTGTCAGGCACTTCCTTGCGTGCAAAGATGCAGCTGGTGGGTCCCAGCAGTCAGGGGGGAAACTTTTTTTTGCGAAATACGGTGGCCCGTTCGGTGGGTCCCCGTTGTCAGGTGGAGGAATAATTATTTTGCACGTAATAAGGAGGCACTTCCTTGCTGCAGCCATGGACCCAGCTGTCAGCCTCTCCATGTACAATCCACGTCCGATGGAAGTTGTTCCTTGACCATGTTGACCACGCTGCACCGAGAGGACCAGGGCGGTGGACGACGGCGAGGCCTAGGAAGGGTCGACGCGGAGCCTGGGAAGACGCGGTAGTGGATGCCCATGCGTAGAGGAGTACGAGGGTTCACTGGTTCGCTACGAGGCTGCCGTCGCTGCAAAATAACAGGGGGTGTGGGTTAGTAGAGGGATGGCCTGGACAGCGGTGGGAGTAGTATGGGGCGGTGAGGCCTCCGCCGCATCGCAGCCGGCCACGGGAGGCAGGAGCACGAGGCACGACCGACGCTGGTTTGGGCGGCTGGAGCAAGAAGACCCGAGGTCGAAGAAGCACTACGGCCGTTGGATGGACATCATACGGTCACTGGAGCTAGAATCGTGCATATTGACTAAGTTGACAAAGCCCTCCGTCCCCGTCAACTTAGTAGGCCCACAAGTTATCATGCCACTATACTGGGTCTCAGCTAACAGGGGGAGTATTCATTTTTTTGTGTGTAATAAGGAGGCGCTTCCTTGCGTGCGAAGATATAGCTGGTGGGTCCGAGCTGTCAGCGGCGGCAACGTTTTTTTCGTGAAATACAGAGGCCCTTTCGGTGGGTCCCTGATGTCAGGTGGAGGAATCATTATTTTGCGCGTAATAAGTAGGCATTTCCTTGCGTGCGGCCGTGGACCCAGCTGTCGGCCTCTCCACGTACAATCCACTTCAGATGCATGTTGGTCGTTGACCACGTTGACCAGGCCGCGCCAAGAGCACCAGGGCAGTGGACGACGGCGAGGCCTAGGAAGGGAATGACACGAAGGCAGGGAAGACTCGGCAGTTGTTTCCCACACGGAGGGGAGTACGACTGTACGAGGGTTTACTGGTTTGTCTGCCGTCGCCGGAGAATAACAGCAGATGTGGGTGAGTAGAGGGATGGCTAGGCCAGCGATGGGAGTACGGTGGGGCGGTGAGGCCTACGCGGCAGTAGAGCCGACCGCGGGGAGGAGGGAGCAGGCAGTCCCGCCGGCGCTTGTTTGAGCGGCTGAAGCAGGAAGAGCAGAGATTGAAGAAGCACGACGGCCATTGGATGGCCATCCAACAGTCACTGCTTGTGCGTCAACATTTTTTAGGAAAGCCTCGAATCTATGGAAAACAGCATACAACCCATCTGCCATTATTTCTAATAATTTACAGCCCATTTGCTAATTATTAAGGTTTTTTTGGAGCCCATATTCTTTTTGTTAGCATTACAGCCCATATTGTGCCCACGGTTTAAAAAGTATACAAAATTTTGCATATTTCGGTGTGGTCCGAACTGTTTTATCCCGAAATTTCGACTCACATTCAAACTGATTTTAAAAATAAATGTATATCAATATAAAATCCAACAAATTCTCCATGCATAAAAATTAACGTAATTTAAAATCTCAAAATGAAAAAAAGATATTTGAAACTAATTGCCGGTTTGATGTGTTTTAAAAATATACAGCCCATTTCTCATTACTGATGGGCCATTTTCTCGGCCAGCCGAATGAAAGCTCTCCTCGTCTTGAAAGATTTGTAGCCCAACAGGCCTGACAAAACGACTTACTTGGCAAATCACAAAAAAACTGGGTTGTGGCCGTGGACCCAGCTGTCAGCCTCTCCATGTACAGTACTCTTCCGATGGAATGTCGTTGACCATGTTAACCACGCCGCGCCGAGAGCACCAAGACGGTGGACGACGGCGAGGCCTAGGAAGGGGATGACACGGAGCCGGGGAAGACACGTCAGTGGATGCCCACGCGGAGAGGAGTACGAGGGTTCACTGGTTCGGCTGCGGTGTGAGGCTGCCGTCGCCACAGGGCATGGCTAGCGGTGGGAGTAGTAGGGGGTGATGAGGCCTCAACGGCAGCATAGCCGGCCACTGGAGGCAGGAGCAGGCGGTCTCCCCGGTGCTGGTTTGGGCGGCTGGTGCAAGAAGAGCAGCAACTGAAGAAGTAGCAGGACCGTTCGATTCAAATCCAATGGTTACTCCTGCTAGAATCGTTTGTTGACTAAGATGACAAGCCCTTTGTACGCATCAACTTAGTAGGCCCACAGGTCAGCCTCCCAACCGGTGCGCCCAGATGTCAGTGGGAGGAATCATTTTTTTCGCGTAATAAGGAGGCAGTTGATTGCGTGCGGCCAGGCCAGCAGAGGGATTAGGGTGGGCCTGGGAAGCCTGTGCGGCATCATAGCGGGCCACAAGAGGAGGGAGCAGGCAGTCCCGCCGGCGCCAGTTTAGGCGGCTGGAGCAGGAAGATCAGAGATTGAAGAAGCACGTCGGCCGTTGGATGGACATCCAACAGTCGGTGCTGCTAGAATCGTGTGTTCACTGACAAAGCCTTGCGTAAACAAGTCAGCCCCGAAATCTGTGGCGTGTACAACCCATTTGCTATTATTTTTATAATTTTTACTCATTTTCTAATTCATATGGAATTTATTGCAGCCCGTTTTCCATTTTTAGAATTGCTGGCCATTTTCTGGTCAGTACCAGGGTCAAAAAATTAACTAAATATGTGGAAAATTTTGAAAATTCGCAAATTTTTGCTCGGGAACGAAATATTCTTAATCCAAAAATTAATAGCCATACTAAAACAAATTTAAAAATAAATTATTACTATGTCATGTTAAATCCAATGAAATACGTATAAGATATCAGTGGAGAACAAAAACAAAAAAAGAAACTTATATCCCATTTGCTATAATTTTTTTGGAATTTTCAACCCCTTTTGATACTACTTTTAACAGACATTGACCATACTCTTAAGCCAGGCCGGAATGCATCCCTCCTCGTCTTGAAAGATTTGTAGCCCAGTAATTCCGAGAAAACAAATAGGCCTAGCTTGGGTATTCTTCAAAAAGAAATACTGGGCTACCTATTTTCCCAAATAACTGGTGCATGAGCATTTAGCTTTATTTATTTATTTACTTATTTATGTTTAGGGGACCATGAGCATGTACCTGGGCCGGATTCATGTGAGAGCCTCCCTTCCAGTTAATTATGGGCTTCTCTATTGGGCCTTCATCAGTGGGCTGCATGTTATCAACAAGTGGAAAATGTGTTCCGTACGAAAAAAATTATGCGCTACGTACGGTACAGGGCACTAAAGGATCGAACCGTGCGACAACTTCCAAAACATTGTGTTTGTCGTTCTAAAAACACATTTATTCAACCAACAGACGAAATATACTACTGATTGTACATTGAAAACAGCAGCAGCAACAACCAGGGTTGGGGGTGCAACAGAAGCAGTAAGTAGGCCAGAAGAGTGAAGACGCAACTCTCTCTTCCAAACCAAACATCAGCCATCATTACAAAAGGGCTACCAAAAAAGAACAAGTGTATGCATCAAACTAAATAAAGATCCTACTACACCAAGTGTACGCATCTAACTAACTGGCTCAGTTAGACGTTACTATTTATTAAGCTGTGGAGATTGGCTGACGGCTTGAACCAGATGGGTGCCTGACGGTGGAAACTGCAGCCAGCAGGTCGAAGTCTGATACTTGCGACCCTCTCTCGTACTTTGGGCTGCAGAGCGTGGCGGCACATATCAGGGTATGGTGCTTGCAGAGACGCATGGTACGCTATGTACACTGTTTTTCCTGATGAACGAAACCGCGCTGCCATCATGATCCTTGCCGTCGGTTATCTCCTGGTTAATCGGATAATTCAGTCCGACAAACAGAGAGCGTGTACCAAGGCTACTTACCAGCCTCTAGTCAAAAATTCCTGAAGGCCCAGAGAAGCTGGGATCCTGCTCAAAGACCTTGCAGTGACTGTGATTGTATTCCGCGAAACAACACGTCCGGTACGTGCGAACGATCATCAATCTTTCGCCGTCGTCTAATCGAGCCAGGAACCACCTGCAACTGCCATGCCGCTTTTCTTTGAAAGGTTCTGGGATTAGGAAGGGTAGGGACACCAGACGGCCTACAACATCATATCAAGTTGGAGTCAAATAAAAAAGGGCTCTTAATTTAGTCAATTTTAAGAACAACATGTTATGAGCATGATTTTTTTTTCAGCAAATGTGGACAGTAATATAAGCAAGCCATCATGATATCATAGGAAAGTAACATACTGCTATAACAGTCGTTTGTAGTGATGACTAGAGTAGGCCAGCAATACGTCCAGCCATAGAAGGACTCGACAGCGTAAATGAAGCCCTTGTGTTCAATGGCATCGGAGAACCATGGAGGATGTATGATCCTGCGATGGACGTGCAGATTTATCCACTTACTGCAGTGACCTATCAGATAGGCGAGACCACGGTTGAAGAATGCAATTAACCTGAAGTCTTTATAATTCGCAGATCTTGTGGGCACTTGGCAGATTACAACCTTGAGCAAATCAAACTTGGTATCATGTTGGATATTGTAAGATTCCGAGTATTCTGGGCCGCGGTGTCAAAGCAGTGTAGTGTTAATTGAAGGAAGGGGGATCAATCGCCGGGTGTAGACCTCCACGAGCATCCAGCTGTCGCAACTGTCGATGAGCACCATCCAAGACGTGTTCATGCCGACCCAGTACATACCGTTAATGTAGTTGAGGCTGACGGGGATCAGATTGCAGTCAAGGGGGTTGGTGCTCGCCAGCCTACGATCGTTATGCTGCGTCACATGCCGTTTTTGAAGTTCAGGCGGCATCAGCAAGCAAGGAGCTGGCTTAAAAAGCTCCGGCCTGAGGGCTTTTGAGTAAACAGTACAGCCCTGACGAGCACGCGGCGAGCGGCATGGTACTGAGATTGTCCACACGCGAAACAATGAGCTTGATTACCTCTGGGGGAGCGAATTCCAGCGACTCTTTCGGCGAACGCTGCTCGGTTCTGCCATTGTTAGTGCTTGGGTTTCGGACGAGGGGTGAGGCACCTTAGCGGGGATGGAAGATTGGACGAGATTATGCGCGGACAAAGATGAAGAAGCGAATATGTGTTGCAGGAAGTGGACAGGTGATGATGACTACAGCACACCACTTGACTTACGAGACACATACCAGCAGCATAGGGTCATGTCGATGCCAGACAACTTGCTTGAGTGATCACAGTACTGGTACTCCCTACAGTGCTATGCCGTAACTTGCTTGAGTAGAGTAGTAGAGTAGGACTCTGCTCTACTACTAGCACCGGAGGAGTAGTATATTCTAATCTAAAATAGTTACAAACTTCAATGCCCGAGCGTGGAACGACTACGAACCGTGCTCAAAGACCGTGTCTACGTGGTGTTTGGACATGGGCGACAACCTCAACGCCAACGGTGCTGCTCCCATTGCACCGTATGTGTTTTTGTCCTTCCTGTTCGAAATCGTGGTAGAATTCATGATTTATTTTGCGCTTATTTGGATTAAATCTCGTAGTAACTTGCTCATATATTCAACTGGCGCAACGTCCCCTACAGCCACTCCCATTTCATGGACGTCCTGGTCGATGCCTCCAAGGAGCCCTTCGTCCACTGCTATGAGTGCCCGATGCCGTTTTGTGGCTCGCCGGCGGACATGGTGCATCACCTCACGGATGCGTGCAGTGGTCACTGCTGGCCCTTGGCGGAGAACATCAAGTATGAGACGTGCTACCCGTTCACCATGCCGGAGTCACTGGAGGATCACTTCTGCCTGCTAGTCTCGAAGGAGGACGACATCGTCTTCCTCTTGACCGTGGGCACCGGCGAGGCCCGCGCAGGCCACCGCCCCATCTGTGTAATGTGCGTCAGGGGCGACGCCGCTGACGCTGACACTGACACAAGGCCGATGTACGGGTGTGTGGTCAGTGTTAGTACCCCTCCAGGTCGCGTGGGCGGCGACACCGGCCTCATCGAACGGACTTGGACTCTGGGGAGCTGGGACTATCCAGCCAATGTGTACTTGGAAAACCCATGACATCCTTTACCCACCGACGCGGTGCACGGGGCCTCCAAGGAGGTTCACCTGGACATACGCATTATCAAGTTAAATGTTGATCATTAGTCTTCGCTCAATGTAATCCGCTGTCTAAGGATGTGGAGACTTCCATGCAGGATCTTGCTCTATTGGAGTATCGCACATGAATAAAAATGTATCTGTTTATGGTTTAGTATAGAATCTTCCATGTATGAATTTTTACTACAGTACTGGTGAAAGACTTACGATGAACCATTTCTTACATCTCCTCTGCCCGCTTGCAAGTCATCCTGATTTAATCCCTTCGTCTAGGTGTATAAGAGCATGGTTAACATTACTAAATAGTATAGCCAATTGTTGACTATAAGAAAGTGCCATGTCATCTGTAGCCAACATGTATAACAATCGATACTCAAAAACTAATTCTTAAAGATCATTTCTTGCAAAGCACAATAAGTGTTATTTCTTCACAAGTTTTGGATGTAGGTTGAACAGTTGAACGCTTTTGTTTGCAAAAGATACCTTTTTATCTATTTCACCTGGATGTTTGTGAGCTCTAGAGATGAAATAATATCCGAAGAAACCTATCGATACCCGTTACACATGAGATGACCCCCACATCCTTTGTCAAAATAAACAACTCCCCAATCAATGCATTTCACTCTTCGGTGCAACGCACGGGCACCTTACTACTATAGATTAGTACGACCAAAAATTGAACTAACATTATATATAGTACGATAAATGCTGATGCATGTCACCTAAAATTATATCATTCAAAACTATGTTCAAATACGAATCCAACGATATAGTTTTTGTTGACATGCACTAACATTTTGTCAGTTAAATCTTCAGTCAAATTCAATGGGGGACTAATAAACCACGACCAATGTAGTACAAGTGTAGAGGGCGGCGCTGCACGGGAGTCTCACCTCTCACCCCGCTCATGGTGCGGCAGTAAAGCCATCATATCACAAAACCCAACCACTCCCAGTAATAAGTGGCCTAGTAAAATAAAAGGACAAGCAACCATCACATCCCTCCGTCTTTTTTGCATTTCATCTCTCTGCATTTACTTTCTCTGGTTCATCTCGCACACTCGATCCCTAGCTACTACTCCTAGGGCCAGTTCTTTTGGCAGCTTCCCCAGCTTTTCCCACAAGACTAGTCACAGTGGAGAGTAACAATAAGGCGCCTCACTCATTTATTTGGGCTTCTAAACTACTACTCCGTCCTGGTTTATTCCTCACCATTTTAATTTGTGCTAAATTTTGACCAAAGATTTAACCGATTTATTCCTCACCATTGTAATCCCTCCGTCTAGGTGTGTAAGTCATCTTACGAAAACCAAATAATCCCAAAACACTTAGACATGGTGCATTAACTTCTACCTCATTTCTTGTTTCTTGACATATCAACCAATAAGAGATAAGAGTGTGCATGCTTTTAATGACTTGAGATATCAAACACGACATGCAGTGGTTAGTTCATTGCATGCAATACTATTAATTAGAAAATAAACATTAACGTTTCTCGTTTTCTCCTCCTCCTTGGTCACGGTGCACAGCCTAAGATGACTTACTCACCTAGACGGATGGAGTAGTGCATGTGACATGCACTAACATTTCATTAGTTAAATTTATGATCAAAATTTCACACAGATTACAATGGAGAACAATAAACCAGGACGAAGGTACTAGTTATGGGATTACTAATCTAGAAGCCTAAAAGAACTGGCCCCTGGTACTCCTACTAGTAGTAGTACTCAAGTTGGAATTCCAATTGCACGACACAACTTGTTAGGCAAAAAATTCGATACAGGGTGTAGGAAGCGGTTTGGGAATTTGCATGCCTTTCCAACCAGTGAGATACTCCATACAAAGTACGATAGAGAAATAACCACAGAGAAGGAAGCTAAAAGTAAACAATCAAACGAGCATTTTTGCATTTGTTTTGCATTGAATCGTTTCACAAGCTTCACTAGTGTTGTTTTTCTACTTTTACAAAAACCGCATCGTAATGTTAAAACTTGCATTTGCACGTACTAAGTACTAGTAGTATTCCCTCCGTCTAGGTGTATAATTCTTCCCTCCTTCTTGGTCACGGTGCATAACCAAAGATGACTTATTGACCTGGATGGAGGGAGTAGCACAGTCTGCAAACATATATCGAGAGAGACGTGTAGTGCGATAGTATATAGTAAAGTTTGTGCTATATGCACGTACTTGCAAAATGCGTACGAACACACAAGGTTTCCAAACTTTCCCTTTTACATACTTAATTAAGGACGCTAAAAATTCCTGAACGTTTGGGATTTATCATTTGCGTCCCAAAACTAATGAGATCGCCTTGCGAAACAAAAATTATACTCCTCCTAAAAGCCATGGCGCTCGCAGGAGCGCTTGCGGCGTGCCACGAGTGCCCTGGTGCGCGGCTGTTTCCCAGCGTGCCGACACAACGCCTCTTCCTCAGCCTCGCAACTCGCAAGGTGCTGATTGGAGGCTTGCCGACGGGCGAGCGCGATCTCATGGATGTGGTGATCCGGCACCAACAAGTACTCCTCCTCGCTGGAAGCGTGCACCCGGTCCACGTACCGCCAAGCGTAGATGAGGCGCTTGGGCCCGACTGCACTCAGGGCGTCGGCACGGGCGTCCTCCACCACCCTCACGGCCCTCGCACGAGCCTTCTACCAAAGAGCCAATTGCCTGACTCTCTCGGACGCGACATAGGCCTCCTAGGCAGCTTGTTCTGCGGTGCGCTTCTCTTCCTCGGCCTTCTTCTCAGCCTCTATTTTGGCGCGCTCTGCTGGAGGCAATGCCTCCCACAAGGCGACATCCATTTCTTTCCAAAGCTCCTCAAGGCTGGGGGGCTCAGCGGGCAGCGCGGCGTTCTCCTCGTAGCGGGGAGCCGATGCGTCCTCCGGCGCGCATGCTGGCGAGATAGGGAACACCGACGCGTCCACCTCGACGCGTCGCGGCGAGGAGCGGAACACCGATGCGTCCTCCTCGACTAGTGGCGGCGAGGAGCGGAACACCGACGCGTCCTCCTCGACTAGTGGCGGCTAGGAACAGAACAGCGACGCGTCGCGTAGCGGCGAGGAGCGGAACACCGACGTGTCCTCCTCGACTAGTGGCGGCGAGGAACGGAACGACGACGCGTGACCGTCCGCGCCGTGCAGCGAGGGGCTCCTAGGGCTTGGGAGGGGCGATGCCATGGTGGTCGACATGAGAGGGAGGGGAAGGAGATAGCGATGAACATGAACATGAGGGGGAGGAGATAGCGTTGTCGTGGGAGGCGCAGTATTTATAGCGAGCAATGGCACACCTATGTAAGATATGGACTGAGCTACACTGACTTAACTGCAGGTCCAGTTGCGTCACTAACATGTGGGCCAGACCCCTGTTGGGCCCATATGTCAGTGACCCAATGCACCTGCAGTTAAGTAACAACTACGTGGGCATATTTGTTGGAGTAAATTACGGGGAGCGAAGGGGTGGAAATAG